>NW_027468609.1:17831938-17834438 GCF_046254945.1 Alosa pseudoharengus | reverse complement strand
CCCTTTCTTCTCACACCTTTCCTCAATCTCTCCTTTCTTCACCCTTCCATTCCCATCTGTTATATCCCCCTCTCCTCTCCCTCCCTCCCTCCTCTCCTCCTCTCCTCTCTTCTCCTCTCTCTCTGTCTTCTATTCTTCCTTTCCTTGTCCTTTCTTCTTATTTTGGCCTTTTGCTTTTAATTTGATTATATTATTGTCATTTGTTTTACCTTTAGTGTTTTTATTTGTCTTTTGTCTGTCTTTTCCCTTCTGGCTGACATTTATTTGTCTTTGTCTTTTGGCTGTCTTTTGTCCTTTTTGTACTTGTTTGTACTTTTTGGAAGCAACTGCCATTGTTTCTAAATGTGGTTTATAAACAAATTGACATTGACATTGTCTTTCCTCTCCTTATACAAAGTGTAATCTCTCTCCCACACGTTCTCTTTCACAAACTCATTCATGTCTTTCTTCTTTCACATTAATCACTCTTTCTTTGGCTTTCCAGCCTTATATGCTTTCCTTTTCACTCCCTCTCTCTCTCCAACGCCCCCCCTGCCTTTTCACTCCCTATATCTCTCCAACCTTCTTCCTCTCTCTCTCCCACTCCCTCTTTCTCTCTCTCCATCCATCTCTCTCAATGTAGCCCTCCCTCACTCACTCCATCCCTCCTCACCAGGCTCTTGTGTTTGCAGATGTTGTCCAGTTCCAGCTGTGCATTCTCCAACTCCATGGCCAGAGTCTTCTGGACACTCTCAGCCTCCAGACGCCGCGCCTCGCTCTCCTCCAGCTGATACACACACATGCATACACACACACACACACACACACAGATACAAATACCCACGCGCACACACACACACACACATACACACACATACACACACACACACACACACACACACATTCACACACACACACACACACACACACACACACACACACACACACACACACACACACACACACACACACACACACACACACATACACATAGATGGAGAGGGTAGAAGCAAGGTAAATGGAGAGGGAGCAGGAGAGATAGATTGAGAAAGTATTGGGTGGAGAAAAAGATAAGAGAGATAGATAGAATTGATTTGGAAAAGAAAGAAGCAAAGGAGAGCAAGAGGGAGAGAGAGATAGAAAGACAAAGAGAGAGAGAGAGAGAATATGATATTGACAGAAAGAGAAAAGGAGTGAGGACGGGAGGAAAACAGGGAGGGGAGGGAGAGGAAGAGAGAGAAAGAGGGAAAGGGAGAATAGAGAGATAAAGAGGGAGCGGGACAGGGAGAGAGAGAGAAAGAGAGAGAGAGAAAGAGAGAGAGAGAAAGAGAGAGAGAGAGAGAGAGAGAGTGGGAGAGAGAAGGTTATTAAGGAGTTGAATCACAGTTCAGTGAGTTAGAGACACATCAATGGGCCATGTGCAGGATGCTCTGAGATGGAAGCTCTTCCTGTGCGCATGGCTCACTTCAGACTTCACTAGAATAGTTGGGATTCAGCTCTTTCTTCAGCATCCGTTATATATTTGTATACATTTTCAACAAAAGTTTACATACTTGTGTATTTATTTAATAAGCATGGTGCTTATTATGATTATGATTATGGCTGTGATTATTGTAGTTATGCTGATAATTATGGCTATGATTATTACTTTGATGATGATGATTATGATTATTAGCCCAGGTCTGCTTGGGCCAGATAGGAGCCATCTCTAGATCTACCGGGCCTCATGCTACATGTAGTACCTGGGATTTGTAACGGGCCTCCTTCATGGTAGCCTGAATGCCCACCCAAAGAACCAAAGCAACAAAAACAAAAATCACCAACAATGTAACCATTGTGTGCAAAAAATAGCATCATTAATAGAGCAGGCTTCGTAAGCATTTCAATGGGGTTGTTGAGCAGGTACCTTCCTTTTCAGTGTTTTATTTAATTAGGCCCACTACTCCTTCAGAAGGCTGTCTGGCGTCCCAGACCCACCCCCCTCCACACACTTACGATGGGTTCTTCGCCAACAAATACCAACAACTTCTTCTACATTGTTCTGCCAGTTTATGATCAAATCAGCAACATAACCAGATAAAAAAACAAGCCCTTGATGCAGGCACCAACAAATACTGTACCAACAAATACCAACAAATACCAACAAACTCTTGGGCCATTCCTCTTAATAACTCTGGTCATTTACGATCCAACCAGACAGAACGGCTGGCAAGATTTCACACACTTAATTTAGGTTACAATATGACCACAAATAGTCTGGCAAGATTTCACAAATCTCAGTGTTAATGTAGGTTACAATATGACCACAAATAGTCTGCAAGAGCCTCAGCCATAGCCATTGGCTTGCCTTTTCAACAGTCTCAGATAACTGTTTCACGGCTCCTTTCAGTGACTGTCCTCAACAACCACAGTCTAGCATAAATGTTGTGGCCGACTTTGCTACATAGCCTCCAGCATCTCTCTCTCACTTCTGCTACCAGTTCTGCATACTTTAACTTCTTTCTTTCAAAGGCTTCGCATC
>NW_027468609.1:17824438-17826938 GCF_046254945.1 Alosa pseudoharengus | reverse complement strand
CGCAGTATCACTCTAGATAGAAGCCTTTGCTAAATTAATAAATGTGGGATGGAATGTGAATAAATGTCAAACCCCTGAGGTAGGGAGTAGGGATACAACTATTAACTTTTGCTGAAGACGCTCTCTCCGAAAATGCCAAAGACTGGCGAAGAGAGCTAAGGACATTATCATTACAATAACAGTCATAACAGAGACTGTCTGCATACGCTGAGAGCTTAATAGGCTTCTTCAGGAAACTACTGTAGCCTTAACCGCCCCCCCACCCCCACCACCACACACCCACACACGCAAACTTCTTTTAAGTACACATAACAAAGGTTCAGTGGATAAAGAATATATCATTCCTCAGGGAAGGCAGCTCGTCTAATACTAATGTTCAGCCCCCATCCATTGTTTTCCCCATACATACAATTTCCTTTCTCCTTCCATCCTGAGAGAGAGAGAGAGAGAAAGAGAGAGAGTGGAAGAAGAGAGGAGGAGGGAAAGAGAATAGGAGAGAGGGAGAATAGAGAACAGCGAGATAGAGATTTATCAGCAGGAGGGAGGAAAGGAGGATAACTCTGAAGGGGAAGTGTGTGTGTGTGTGTGTGTGTGTGGGGGGGGGGGGGGGTGGGGGTAGCAGAGACAGAGGTAATGTCACTGAGAGAGGTGCATCAGATAGCGCTGTGATTAGTTTGGTGCACCCCCCTCCCCCGACCCTCGGTGTATAAATCCCCACCTTATCGTGAGGGCTATCAGCTCGAGCGCATAAATTCCCTCTTATCGGGGGTCCTGTCGGCCTTCCTCCCCAATACACACCGGCTGCCCACTGATTGGCCGGGTCTGAGGAACTCTACGTTAAACACCAATCATACGTTAAGACCACAAGGTCTTAAGAACTTAATGTAAGGCCACTTAATGTATAGTTTAATATCATAATATAGCAGACATATACCATCTAGTTTAAGAACCTTATTTACTTGCCCACTTGATATATTAGAGCAGAGAGTTAGTGCATTCCTATGTGCCCAGTGTAGTCTAATTTAAGAGAGAGGGAGCAAAAGAGAGAGAGAGCGAGAGATAGAGAGAAGGAGGGAGAAAGGAAGAAAGGGAGAGAGAGAGACAGGGAGAAATATAGATAGGAGGCAGAGAGAACTCCAATTGCCCTAAACTCTGGGACACAGAGACCTGTTCATGGCCTTGAGTGTGCTGATCTCCTGTGTGTGTGTGAGTGTGAGTGTGAGTGAGTGTGTGTGTGTGTGTGTGTGTGTGTGTGTGTGTGTGTGTGTGCGTGTGTGTGTGTGTGTGTGTGTGTGTGTGAATGTGTGTATGAGTGTGTGTGAGTGTGTGTGTGTGTGTGTGTGTGTGTGAGTGTGTGTGTGCCTGACCTGTTGATGCTGCTGTATCTTGCCCTTGAGTCTTGCGACTTGAACGTCTCTTCAAACGCACCCGCCTTACTGTTCACGCTGAAGCATACAAACATCACATCTCCTCCTACCGCGACGCACTTCAAGCTGCTAAATCCGCCCACTTCTCCACCCTCATCAACAGCACCAACCGAAACCCTCGAACCCTGTTCTCCACCGTCAACAAACTACTCCAGCCGCCGGACATCAACCCACCCTCCTCCCCGGATCTCTTTTCTTCATGCTTTCAACAATAAAATCACCCAAATCAACTGCTCCCTGACTGCCGCCATCCGTACTGCATCCTCCAACCCCCCCCTAATCTCCCCCAACCTCCCTATCCACCCGCCCCCTCCTTCTCTCACTGTCTTCTCCCCCGTTGACTCCTCGCACATTTTGGATATCATCATGGCATCCAAGTCAACCACTTGCTCTCTCGACCCCCTCCCAACTGTTCCCGCTGTCTTCAAACTTGCCTCCATCACCCCCATCCTTAAAAAGCCCACCCTGGATCCAGCCAACCTCTCCAACTACCGCCCTATTTCTAATCTGCCATTTTTCTCTAAAACACTTGAACGCATTGTTGCCGCCCAACTCCATACCCACCTCCAGTCAAACAACCTCTACGAACCCCTCCAGTCTGGTTTCCGTCCACTCCACAGCACTGAAACTGCCCTCGTCAAGGTCATCAACGACCTCCTCATCTCTGCAGATTCCGGTGCCCTCAACATCCTGCTACTACTCGACCTCAGCGCAGCCTTTGACACGGTCAACCACACCATCCTCCTGGCAAGGCTGCGCCAGCTAGGTGTTGAGGGCACCGCACTCGATTGGCTCACTTCCTACCTCACAAACAGGCAACAGTTTGTCTCCCTCTCTGGCCACTCTTCCACCCTCTCTCCTGTTACACAGGGGGTCCCCCAGGGTTCAGTCCTTGGTCCCCTGCTCTTCATCTGCTACCTTTTCCCCCTTGGTCACATCATTCGCAAACTCAACCTTGACTTCCACTGTTATGCAGACGACACCCAGATTTACATCAGCACCAAATCCACCCAAAACCCTCCCCTCTGCCACATTGAAACCTGCATCTCTACAATAAAATCATGGCTGACCCA
>NW_027468609.1:17806938-17809438 GCF_046254945.1 Alosa pseudoharengus | reverse complement strand
CTGGTCCCCAAACTACGGCCCGCGGGCCGGATACGGCCTGCCACCTCATTTTGGGTGGCCCCCCAAAACATGTCCGTAGTATATATCATCCGGCCCGCACGGGAGTACAACATCGTCAAACTAAAACCTCCGCAATTTCCCCCATTCATTCTCTATGGCGAGTCTTAACAGTACACATGTAATACTCTTTTTGTCCACCGGTGGTTGTTTTGGCGCTGTTTTGCGTTTGCCATCGAAAACGGAATGAAATGTAGGCCTACCTGCAAACAATGTAAGAGGCCTATGCTGACTGCATCAGTGCTCAAAGTATTTTAAAAATGTATCAATTAATTGTTAATAACTAACTAACTTCTATTCAAGTCATATTTCTGGGACTTTCTGAGATAATTATTTCTATTTTTTATTCACTCGTTTAAATGTTCATACAAAGAGTTCACAAAGTTCTCATCAGGTGACTGAAAGTTAGAATGGTGGTCATTTCAGACCACTTCAGCACTTCATTAAATTCTTATAGTTTGAGAACTTTAAATTATTTGTAGGATATTCACAACTTGAGCTGTGTATGCAAAGATATACTTGGACTCCCTGCTAATACTTTTGGGAATGCAAACGTTTTTTTATTAGTATTATTTAATTTTACACTGATATGGCATGATGACAATATAAACACAGCTAACGATGGTATTAAATTGCAATAGCCTATGATTAAATGTAATAGAATATTCAACTAAGGTAGACTGCTGTTGTTCACAGCACTAAGCTATTTATGGTTACTGATATAGAACTACTCCGAGTCTCTGGCCCTCTCTTGGAGCCAGGCATAGTGAGCTGGCCCTCGGAATAAAAAGTTTGGGGACCACTGGTCTATACCATCTGAACCTGGGATCTGTACAATATCTATACTGTCTATACCATCTGAACCTTGGATCTGTACAATATCTATACCATCTGAACCTTGGATCTGTACAATATCTATACTGTCTATACCATCTGAACCTGGGATCTGTAAATATCTATACTGTCTATACCATCTGAACCTTGGATCTGTACAATATCTATACTGTCCATTCCATTTTTATTGTATTGTATATTGTGTATGTTTTGCTATACTGCTAGAGAGACACCAGTGGCTGGAGAGCACACACACACACACACACACACACACACACACACACTCACTCACACACACACACACACACACACACACACACACACACACACACACACACACACACACACACACACACACACACACACACACTCCTGCAGAGACAGGTGGGGGGCATGTGTTCTTACAGAGTGGAGTTCTGCAGCACAGACACAGCGTTGAGGGCAGAGGGGTTGTTCTGGAGCAGTCCGAACCAGCCGGTCAGGTCATAGCGGACCGGGTCAGCACCCAGCTGATGGGCGATCTCACACTGAAGAGGCTGCTCACACTGACGCACTATAGGGTGAGGGAGAGAGGGAGAGAGGGATCAGCCAGAGAGAGAGAGAGATAGAGAGAGGGAGAGAGAAAGAGAGAGAAAGAGGGAGGGAGGGAGATAGGGATCAGCGAGAGAGAGGAAGAGAGAGAAAGAGGGAGAGAGGGATCAGAAAGAGAGAGAGAGAAAGAAAAAGGTGGATGGATGTGGAAGGAGAGTATAAGTAAAGGATATGAAAAGAAAGAGACAGAGAGAGAGAGAGACAGAGAGAGAGAGAGTACTTGTGACCTCCTCATGCAAGGTCACAAGTACCTACTGCTAGTAATAAGGCTTTTTTTTTTATACCTGTAGTCCATTATCCTTGGCATTATTTTCAGGTTCAGGCACACCTGCACCAGAAGCTATTCTAATGTTAGCATTAGCTATTCTAATGTTAGCATAGGTCACCTTACTACTCTACTGCTGGTAACACATTTTTTTCACACCTGTCGGTTATCTCTCACCTGTCGGGTATCTCTGTGCTAAGCGTACCTGTGTCGCTGAAGTACTGGCTTAGTCGCTCCAGCGCGGCGCTCTCGGTAGACCCCGGAGTGATGAGCTCCTCGTCCAGAAGCCAGAGCAGCCCGCGGGGGTCCCCGTCCGCTGCCCGCACCTTACCGAGGGCAACAGGAACCATTATTAAAGGCATTGTACCACCAACAGGAACAATTATTAAAGGTATTGTACCACCAACAGGAACCATAATAAAAGGTATTGTACAACCAACAGGAACCATAATAAAAGGTATTGTACAACCAACAGGAACGATTCTAAAAGGTATTGTACCACCAACAGGAACCATTATTAAAGGTATTGTACCACCAACAGGAACCATTATAAAAGGTATTGTACCACCAACAGGAACCATAATAAAAGGTATTGTACAACCAACAGGAACCATAATAAAAGGTATTGTACAACCAACAGGAACCATTATAAAAGGTATTGTACCACCAACAGGAACCATTATAAAAGGTATTGTACCACCAGCAGGAACCATAAGGTATTGTACCACCAACAGGAACCATTATTAAAGGTAT
>NW_027468609.1:17776938-17796938 GCF_046254945.1 Alosa pseudoharengus | reverse complement strand
GCATGTACATCTATGCCGCTATGGCATATTGCTATCACTGTGTGATTTTTTTTAAGTGTGCTTGTATGCTGGACATACTGTATGCAATTGTCTTTTACTTTTTATTTATGCATTGTTGGGCTGTTGTGACAAGTAAATTTCCCAGGTGTGGGATTTAATAAAGTCTTATCTATCTATGTAAAAAATAAAAGTTGTATAAATCCTCCACGAAAGGTAGATTAGTCCCCGAGACAGCTGTTATCTAGTGTGTTGATCCAGCAGAGGGGTGGAGGGCAGGGTGGGGCCTCTCAGAGCTCTGCGAATCCTGCAGGATGTGATGATAGCTCACTGCAGAGCACCACAGCAGAGAGACAATACGATTAGAGGATTTACCAGCGCCCGGAGATTAACCTTTAACACACGGGGAATGACTCCGCAATATTACAGCCTAACGGGCTCTAAAGTACCTCTGACCGCCAGATGTTTATCTGTGTGTGTGTGTGTGTCATCTGTTTTATCTGTGTGTGCGTGTGTGTGTGTGTGTGTATGCAAAGATCTGTGTGTAAGATCTCTGTGCATAGACAAGTGTCTCTGCATGTGTGCTATACCTGTGCATGTAGTGTATGTGTATGTGTGTGTGTGTGTGCGTGTGCGTGCGTGCGTGCGTGCGTGCGTGCGCACGTGTGTGTGTGTGATCTGATTATATCTGATATGAATATATCTGATATCTGAAAATACTTTTTCTGAGTCAGATTGGGAGAGGTGAGTGGGTGTGTCTGTGAAACTCTCAGTCCTCAGGGAAATCCCCTTCAGATAAAGCTGCGCTGGTCCCCACAGGCCTGGACACAGTCACACAGCCCTGCGCAGCCTTGCACTCTCCCAGCACGAGACTATAAATAACGCCAGCGACACCCAACACCTTCGCACAGTTGTCCCAGCTTTCAGACGACACCTCACATGAGCTTCATACAACAACCCCAAACCGTTAGCGTACTGCAGTTGGCATACCGCAGTTAGCATACTGCAGTTAGCATACGGGAGTTAGCATACCGCAGGCTTACACCCACCTCTGTTTGCACATTAACCAGGTTAACCACCAGAACACACAGCTAGCAGCTTTGCACAAACAGACCTACATAGAGTTGTGGACAAAAAGTAAACACTTTTCAAGAATTCAGGAGGAAACACAACACACTAAGTAAGCACAGAACGAGCCCCGCTCTACATTAACAGGGTCTGTGTGGGTTCACACACCTTCACGTTCCAGGGAACCCTAATCTCAGACGACCTCTTCTGGTCTGCCAACACGCTTATTCATTTTGCTGACACTTTTATCAAAGTGACTTACATATGTCAATTATTACAAGGCCCAGTCTCCCCAGGACATTTCAGGGTTCAAGGGCACAACGGTGGCAGCTGGAAATTCAACCCACTTTTCTGGCTACTGCATGCTAGCCCACATCCATGCTACCAGCACCATGGCAATGGTAGAAAAGGAATAGCAGAGACTACACATCCTGTGAGTGCTCTGGAGGAAAAACCTGGATGAGAAGCTGCAGGTAGACTGTTACCGGGCGATCACTGAGAGCGTACTGACATCCAGCCTCTCAGTGTGGTATGCTGGCCGCTCAGCTATATGGACAAGAAAGCTCTCGAGAGGGTGTTGAAGACGGCCCAGAACATCATTGCTCACTGCTCTCCCTGGAGGATACCACCATCTCCCGCTACATCAGCAGAGGCATGAGCAGCATCATTATGTACTCCTCATACCCTGCCCCGGTCATCACCTGTCCCCAAATGTTGCCCTCTGGCAGGCGCTACAGCTCTGCCCAGGCACGCTCCGCCAGATTTAGGGACAGCCCCCCCCCCCAGCCCCCAGCCCCCATCCAAAAGCCGTCAGCACACTGGACTCGAATAAGCCCCAAGGAAACAGTATAGGCTAATAATAATGCATCAAAGTTTTTTTGAATTCACATCACATTACTATAGCTGCCAGTCTTAAGGGTGAGATTTGAACAGGTGGCCTTGACCCCTCAGGTGATATCCCAGCGCCTGAACATCCTCATCTCAGCATGCTCCCAGCATGCATCAGTGATAAGTAGCAGACTGGGTGCTGAGTCGCCTGAGGCAGAGTGTGTGTGTGTGTGACTCACCAAGTGCAAAGCCATCTTTCTGGACCAGCCACACAGTTCCAGCCTCATACCACACGTCTTTCTGCTGAAGAGATGGAAGAAGGGAAGAGGAGAGTGAGAGAGGGGAGGTAGAGACACACACACACACAAAGCAGAGATGGCTGCCCCCTGCACTCATTCATTCCGTTTCTCAACTCAACTGTATGGTCATTCATTCTTTCACTCACTCATGTGCATAGCTGTGAGTTCCTTTCTTCTGTCCCTCCCTCACATGCCAAGCTTCTGTATCACATCAGTATATGAATGAATACTGCTCTGTTTTATTTGACTAGACACTGCAACTGCTATGTCTAATTTCAAGTTCCCATGTTCTCTCTCTCTTTCTCTCTTACACACACACTGTGACTGTGAATCAATACTAAAATGAAAAACTACTTAACATTGCACGTAATGCACAGTGTGGTGCAATGCAAGTGAGGTGTTTGCAGTAACATGATAACTCCATGGGACTGAGATATTTTAACTCTATGGGAGTGAGATATTTTAACTCTGGGAGTGAGATATTTTAACTCCATGGGAGTGATATTTTAACTCTATGGGAGTGAGATATTTTAACTCTATGGGAGTGAGATATTTTAACTCTGGGAGTGAGGTGTTTGCAGTAACATGATAACTCCATGGGAGTGAGGTGTTTTAACTCTATGGGAGTGAGGTATTTGCAGTAACATGACAACTCTGAGAGGTATTTGGAATAGCATGATAACTCTATGGAGTGAAGTATTTGGAAAAGCAAGATACAGTAGATGTTTCAACTCTATGGGAGTGGGATGTTTCAACTCTATGGGAGTGGGGTATTTTAACTCTATGCTAGTGAGGTGTTTTAACTCTATGCTAGTGAGGTATTTGCAATAACATGGTGTAATTCCATATGAGAGAGGTAGTCTCCCCACCGGTGGTTCTTGTTTCTTGGGCTGCTCTGTGACGATGCTCTCTGCCTGTTGCCCCTCTGGATCCTGCCTTTCCTCCGGCATCCCCTCTTTCTTCACCTCCTTCTTCAGCTCTTTCTTCTGCTCTTTTTTTTGCTGTTGTTCCTCCTTCTGCTTCAGCTCTACTTTCTTATCCTTCTTCTCCACCTGCTGTGGTTTGGCCTGGTCAGGTGACCGAGTCTGCTGTAGATTGGCCTGCTCTGTTGAACGGGTTCTTTCCACACTGTCCGAGCTCTTCGCTGACCCCAGCATGTTGTCGGGCTTTGGCGACGTGGCTTCGGGCGACGTGGGTTTGGACGAGGCCGGCGACAGCATCCTCCTGGGCGTCTTCTTCTCGGACATGGGCGGAATCATGTGGCGACCGTTATCACCGTTGAGCACCTGCTCGGCGCGGAGAGCCATCTCAGCCTCCAGGATAGGTGGAGTCTCGTCTGGTGCCAGGAACTGCTGGACCAGCTTATCACTCAGCTTGCTGGGCTGCTGCACATCAGAGGATCAGCAGACACAGGTGTTAAAAAAAGAAGACATTGGAGGAACATATTTTTGGATTAGTGTGTTTATATGTATATACACTTAAAATATACACTTAAAATATACACTTATGATATATTCATACAGTATATTCATAAATCAAGTGTCATGGAGACTTTTTGTCATGTATGCTTTGAAGATATGGTGTGTTTTCTGCTGGTGAAGTAAATAATAAAAAAAACTATAAGCATCCATGTAATTCTATATCCAAATGCAAAGAGAGCGGGTCATGATCCTTGCAGCATTCTGTGCATCTTCGTTTCTGTCTAGCTTTTGTTACATTTTAAGTTGTTGTGAGTCAGTTAAGAAACTTTTTATTCAAGAACCTTTTTTATCATAGAAATAAAAGCTACGCCACCCAACTCTGCTATGCTCTCTGCGTGACGGGTTGTGTCAAAGTCCTTTTAGGCAAGTCCCTCCACTCGGCGGCCATATTGCAACGCTTTTTGGGCACTTATCGGGCATCTATTTCGGCAGATATGCGTGTGCGTAAGGCTTCACGACACCAATCTTGCTCCAGCGGCGAGATCACAACACATGATTGGCACGATGTCTTCACAACACAGCACATGATTGGCTCAATGTATTCACATGTCAACGTTTTGCCAAGGAAGGGGTGTGATTTGTGTAGACAACTGCCATATTGGCATTACAAACTAACCCCATGCATTTCTATAGAGGATATTTTGAGTGCTGTGTCTCCTCATTAGAAAGTCTCTGGTTGTGTTCTGTGGTGATAACAGTAATAACTATCTCTATAACAGTAATAACTATCTCTGCTATCCTCGGACGAGAGACTGTCTGTGTGACGTGGTGTGGTCTGTGGTGGTCAGGGGCTCACCGGTTTGTCCTCCGACTTGTTTTCCGGCTCTTTCTGTTTGACCTCCTTCTCCGTCTCTCTGACTAGCTGCTTGAGGAAGCCTCCCGGCACGACGGAGACAGGGGGAGGGGGCTGGACCGGTGGGGGTGTGTTTTCCTCCTTGATCTAAACGACCACGGAGAAGAAATGTCACAACTCTAACACACACACACACAAAATATGCACACATAGAGACATGATGCACACACACAAAGAGAAATAGCGCTGTCAATTCAACTCTCACTATGATATGCATTAAAAACTACAAAAATACAAACATGCACTCTCCCAAACATGAACCTTTGGTTTGCACATACTCACATAAGCACATATGCACGCAAACACACACACCACACACACACAACCAAGGCTACGGTTACACAGAGTGGACTTAAGGCCATGCTGGCGGCATTCTGAAGAACGGAGGCTCTGGGAACAAGTGCAAGGGGAATGGGGGGAACTCTTGGCCCATGAAGAGGGCACTTCAGGAAAAGAGCAGAGGGCCAAACACCCTCAGTGCTCTCTCTCTCTGGCACGCGCCAGCACTCCCAGACAGCAGGGGGCGCTGCCTCAGATTAGGCCCAGACCTGCTATTTAAAGCAGGAGTTTCCCGTCATGAACTGGACCCCTGTCCTGTTTATTTACCATCTCTCTCTGCTCCACGCCCTCCTGATTTCAATGCAGAGTGATTAAAATGCTCCTGATATGATCAGGAGGTCGTCAGCGAACACACAGTGCCACTGACATGAGCAGTCAGGTATGAAGAGGTGTCTCAGATGGGAAACATGCTGTGGAAGGGGTGGGGGGCAGGGAAACACTTATCTGGACTACACACTTACCCCTGCCTGGTGACATGAGTCATGCAACCAGCCATTAGTCAAGTCAAGTAACTTTATTTATATTTACAACAACCGTTGACCCAAAGTGCTCCACAGGTAAGGCTATCTTAGAAAAAAGCAAAAGAGGGAGATTGACAAAAAAAGGAGGGGGGGGGGGGGGCTATATAGTAAAGGCGTAAAGATGACATTAGGCATGACTCCACAGACAACAACACAACCACCACTACAACAACGACACAAACACCACAGAATCAGACATGACCAGCTAACACATGCAGCCCGACACGGATATCTGTGGTGTTCTGTTCATGTTAGACCCAAACACATGCACTGGGGCAACGATGGATGCGCTGCAGGACGCTTGGCACTATTCTGCTGGGAGCGCGAAGACTGACCGCGTGTTGTCTAAAATAAACCCTGACCCAGTTATTTGGGTGTTAATTGTTGGCCTGGAGAAGAGGAAACTCTACACCTGCGTCCGCGGGTCAGAATAGCTACAGTGATGCTGGTGCACACACCAGACCCCAGAAAAAAGGCAAAAGCATTTTGGGTTATCCCAATTGATGACCTCAGAGGCAGCCAAGCGTGGTGGAGCAGGGTAACGTTACTGACAATAAGTCGACCCGACGGGTTTGATTCCCGAAACCTGCCAGTGAGTCTTTGATGCTTTAGATAAAAGTCAACTTTACATTTGACTTTAGGCAGCCCATCACACAAACGAAGCACACACAGAGGCTGTACCCATTGTTACCACGGCCCTCTGATCCCATACAGAAAAAAAAAATTGAAATATAGGCTATTGTAAAAATATATTTTGGGGGCCAATTTTGAATATTTACATATATTTCAAAATATATTTCAAATATATTTTTGTTGTTTATGGGATTATCTCTGCTGTGGTCTAATTGCTTCAGAGGGTCTGGTGGCCGAGCTGGTGGTGTGTATATAGTTTCATGAGGCTGATAATAAAAGCTGCTAATAGCTAACTGCCTGCTGTACAGCAGAGCAGTAAGGACAGAGCACTCGCTGCACTCAACACAGCTTCTGTGGTTTTACTGACAGCAAGAGCTTAATTTTGATCCTTGTGATGTTAGAGCAGCAATACCATTAGCAATATTACACTGTGGAATGGTATCAGCATCTCAGTGGCTTTAAAACTGTTGTGGTCCAAGCAACAGGATACAGCATGCTAGCTTTGTTAAGTCCTGGTAAATGATGCATAGTTCAGTTCCAAAAAATTTCGCTGGTTAGCTTTCTCCAGTGCTCTGTGATGACTGTTTAAAGGTTCTAATCTAGATAACATCCTTAAGTGCATGTTTCATTAGGAAAGTCATCGATGGATTATTAATAATCAATGATTTATGAACAATCAGAATGCAAACATTTCCAATGTAACAACAATGATTACATCAGCCAGCTGAAACATCTCAGAAACATCTCGCAATATATCTAACTTATTTATGTTAGTGATAAATATGGTATTTAACTGCAGCCCATGTAATCAACTTTTATGAAACATAATTATTAAGTATAAGTATATACATATATTATATATATATATGTATACTAGTATATATATATATATATACTAGTATATATAGTTAAGTATAAGTATATACTCTTTTGATCCCGTGAGGGAAATTTGGTCTCTGCATTTATCCCAATCCGTGAATTAGTGAAACACACTCAGCCCACAGTGAGGTGGAACACACACTAATCCCGGCGCAGTGAGCTGCCTGCAACAACAGCGGCACTCGGGGAGCAGTGAGGGGTTAGGTGCCTTGCTCAAGGGCACTTCAGCCGTGCCTACTGGTCAGGGTTCGAACCGGCAACCCTCCGGTTACGAGTCCGAAGCACTAACCAGTAGGCCACGGCTGCCCAAGTTAGTTACTATTTAACTACTTAACTATTACACCAGTGTTTCTCAAAGTGTGGTCCAGGGACCACTGGTGGTCCGCAAGCTATCCCAAGTGGTCCGCGAGCAGACGTGGTAAAATATAATATAGATGAGTTGTTTGCAATATTGAACCAACTTGTATGGAAATCCAAAAAGTTCTGCAACACTGTCTATGTAAGATATGCCAGTTTAAATCATATCATTCCTCTGACGCAATAAGCAAAGTGCAAAGTGCAATAAGCAAGGTGGTTCAGTGAGTAGGCCTATTGTGTAGACTAATATACTGTTGAAGTAGGTCTAATCTTTTTGAGGTGGTCCGTGCGTTTCTTTTTTATTGGTTAAGTGGTCCTTCATCTGAAAAAGTTTGAGAAACACTGTATTACACAATGTTAGTCAGACAAAAGCTGACATGTTTGCAGGGTGGCACAGCTGGTAATTGGCATAATTCCCACTGAGCATGCACACACATAATTGCACATAATTACTACAGTATAGATTTAAATTAGCCTAGCACACACCAGGCACATGATACAGCATTAGCATAGCACACAGTAGTTAGCTTAGCTTTCAGACAAGGTTGCATACTGTACAGTTAGCAAAGTTAGCGCAGTGCACAGTTAGTGTAGCACCCAGGCAGTGTGGTGAAGCTAAGCAAGGCTGAGGCGCCTCAGCCCTGTGGCTCGATGCTCGGGACCTCCCTTTTGTTCCCATAGTTTTAAGCGTGAGGATAGTGCCATGGCAGCCAACTGTGGAGGGAGCAGGGGTCAAGGGTCAGGTGAAGAGAGAGGTCGGCCAGATGTGTGGAGGTGAGGAAGGCGCCCAACAACAAACAGAAACAGTGACACTGTGGACCTGGTGATGGAGAGACACAGAGAATGAGTCACGGAAAGAGAGAGAGAGACAGAATGAAGTGACAGAGAGAGTGAAGAGGAGAGAGGGAGAGTGAAGTAACAGAGAAAGAGAAAGAAAGAGAGCAAGAGAGAGAGAGAGAGAAAGAAGGAGGTGGCATCATTCTGATCAGCACTCAACACCCTACTAATACAGTGAAAGATGTATAGAATAAAGCACATTTAAAGTGACAAAGCACATCAACAGTGATTCAGTATTTAAGGGAATCTTTATTGTAGAGACTGTAATGATCATCATTAGTAGAGCAGGAGCAGGTCGTTTCATACAGACATCAGCTATCTCTCAGAGATGAGGTGTTTAAAGATGTACAACCATATCATAAATATATACACACACACACACACACACACACACACAGAGCCTTAACCTGGCCACCCTGTAGGCAGCTGCAGACCATGTGAGCTACTAACACCCTGCTAATGTGCGTTGCACTGTCTACATTGTATTATATATTGTGTTGTATCCGTATGGTGTATACTGTATGTGTATTTTTTGGTGTATTTTTGCGTATAGCACTACAGAATCTGTATTGTACTACAGAACCACCAAATCCCTTGTGTGCCAACATACTTGGCCAATAAATTACGATTCTGATTCTGTGGTGGCAGAGACCACATGAGCACCTGACGAATGAGTGTGTGGTGGCACAGAGCACCTGACGAATGAGTGTGTGGTGGGAGAGAACACCTGACGGATGAGTGTGTGGTGAGTGAGAACACCTGACGGATGAGTGTGTGGTGGCACAGAGCCCCTGAGCACCTGACGAATGAGTGTGGTGGCACAGAGCACCTGACGAATGAGTGTGTGGTGGCACAGAGCACCTGACGAATGAGTGTGTGGTGGCACAGAGCACCTGATGGATGAGTGTGTGGTGGGAGAGAACACCTGAGTACCTGACGAATGACCACATCTCCAACCTCTGACAGTGGAGTGGGCAGCTGACATGCATGCAAGGCATTGTGGGATGTACAGGTGTTGTGTGTGTGTGTGTGTGTGTGTTGGGGGGTGGGAAGGTGACGTGGTCATATGACTGTGACCACAGCCGCCTCACACATAAACTTAAGTGCAATCACAAGGAAATGCACGCACAATACAAACAACACCTATCACACATACACAAATATTTATGTTTAAACAACCTCAAGGAATCATGAGCACAACACAAACAACACGCCTCACAACACACACGTGTATAAAGTTAATGAAGTGCATGGGCAAGAAACCCATGGCAACACTGTCCAACACAAACACAAACAAGCATTAAACAAGATACACATTCATTTGGACAACACACAGACTCAATAGCAATTTCCAGGTTTTGCAATTCTCAATAGCAATTTCCAGGTTTTGCCTGAAATTGCACAGCGCCTACTTCAGAGGCCACTGTTCCCACCTAGTTTGGCCTATAATCAAATGCTTGTTTTGGAAAGCTAAGACAATGTAGTTTCTCAGAAAACAATCAGAAGAACTGTGTGATGTACTGACACAGAGTTACAGAGGCTAGAATATTGTTTTTGTCTTTCTGCCGGATAACAAGCATCTCTGAACTCACCACATTTCAGCCCTCTAGGTCACTTGATATGTATTAGAAACACAACTGAGGCCTAGCACAAGGTATTGTGAAGCTGTGTTCAAAGTAGATCAACATAGAATGAAAATATGAGTACTTTAGACCATTATTTGCCAAGGTATGCTCATGCGTTTTGTAAAATGCCCTATGGAAACTCCCCATAGGACTTTTGGTTATTCAAAATGCATACTGACAATCAAATGCTTACTGTCTATGAACCCCTTTGTGTAGAAGCATCTTGGTCTCAAATGAAAGGTAACATTTTGAAGTTTCATGCTTGTATTTGAAAATTGTACTTCAGGGGTTCTGATATGAAATGATTACACTAAATATTGAAATATTACACAAAAATATAAATCTTTGCAATTTCTATTTCAATTCAATTGGTGTGTATAAGATGGACTATACATCTGCACAACTAATATTGGATAAAATAACATGATTGATTTCTATGGATTCCTGTGAATATCAAGACCCAATATGCTATATCTAGCATATTGCTAAGGATATACACTGCAGCTAGAGGTAGGGAAGCACCAAAGGCGGAGGAGGAGGTCTTTTTTGATTAAATTTAAGTGAGACATAGTTAGATTAATCTGACAATGTAAAGGACTACACATATTTTACATGAAAAATTGTCATTGTCATATATTGATTCCTAAGAGTTCAAGCTTTCAAATTATGTATAATATGACTATGCTACATAACAATCTGATGTATAAAAATGATTTAGAATGTTGGGGGGTGGTGGGGGAGGGGGGTAACCATCCCGCTGGCGGGACACTGCAGAGTTAAACAACCCCCCCCCTCAACAACACATCTTACACACACACACCCACACACAGAAAGAAAGCACAATTTGGGAAGATTTATCTGTTTAACTTGTTTCTAACTAATCCATTTCATTTTTCATGGTTGTTGTTTGTATATGTTTATTGGTATTATTCTGTTAAGTTCTATTTAGTCTATTAATAATATTGGTATTTTTAGGCTATTTGGTTTTACTATGAACTGTTAATTCTGATGTCAGTTAAATGTTTATTGAATTTATTGTAAATCACTTTGGACAAAAGTGTCTGCTAAAAACCATAAACATTAACAAACCATTACAGCATGGACAACCCACCAAACATAGACACATCCACTCACATACTGTACAGACTGTGTAGTGAGTCATTTGGTGATTGTTCATGCCATCTCGTGTGCAAACCCCTACTACTGATGATTCACCAGATGCCGAATGGCTATTAGTACGGATGATGAAACCACTCTGATTCAGCAATAGGACAGCTCACTCTCTATACTCCACACACCACATCATGCAGCACAGACGCCACTGGCTGTGAATACGTCAAAGCGGCCAATATAACTCCATCACAGGTGTGTGTGAGGGTCTCAGTGGAAAACACACACACACACACAGACACATACACACACACACACACACAAAGACATATAAACGAGTCCCAAGCTGCTGCCACATCTTGAGAGGTCTGGGCAGAATGATGATACTGAACACACTCACACACACACACACACACACACACAGACAGACACACTATTGATGAAGGGTAAACGAGTCTCAAGATGCAGCTGCAGCTCTGGGGTCGGGACAGAATGGTGGCTGTGGCTGATCTGAGCCAAAGTGAGATATTTACAGAATAACACGTCACCTCCTCACCCCACGGGCTATCCGAAGAAGACCACCACCAGTGTGTGTGTGTGTGCTGCTGCTGACAGTTTCCTTCAGCCGTTTTTGACTGGGCGGCTGTAGGTGTTTGTACCTATGTGCCATGAGCATGCTATATTAATGTATACAGTATGAAAGAATGTGGTGAACACACACACACATACATACACACAGCACAAATTTCAGTAAATAAATACTTCATATCCTGTCGATGAGTGTTGATTCCTGTGTGTAGATGGATGTGTGTGTGTCTGCAGAGCCCTCCTAATCCTCCCTGACGATGCTCATCTGACAGATCTTTACGTGTGAACAACAAAACAAATGTACAGGCGCCACTGCCGAGTCGAAGTAGCACCTGAACCGCTGGCGCTCGGGTTTCAAGTGGCGTCAGCGCTATGCCGCACGAGCACAGGCCTGCCGTGGACGTCCACCTCCACAGCGCCTCGGAACGCGCCAGCCGGCCAGTCAATGTCAACTCAAGAACTTCCTCGCAGTCAGCGAATCGGCTTCTGGTCCTGTCTAGTTTTAGGGCTCTCTCTCTCAGCGAGGTTGAGGCTACAGACACCCACAGTGGTCAAGAGGCTATAAATACGAGTTGCCTTTTTGCCAAAACACGCTCACATTAACTCTGCTTCTTAGTCAAATCTTCTCTCAGTCAAACCTTCCACTAACCCCACACTCCCAACAGTAATGAATGAAATAAAAAAAACAATAGCTGCAAAACCTACCTTGAAATGGCTTCACTTGTTGAATCGTGTTGTAATTCCACCTTAAGTTGGCGCTCTCTGTTCAATTCCAGTTGACCAGAACAAGGCACACAGCTTCACTGTCTCTAACACATACACTGACGGGGCAACTGGTCAGAAATAGAGTGACACAGACAGCCATGCAGGCTCAGTCACACACACACACACACACAGATAAGCAAGGCAGCTGAGTTAACACAAGACCTGGCTATAAATATCTGTGTTGGGGGAAGGTGAAGGGGATATACTACCCTGTTTGGGAAACACTTTGGGGATACAGCACACACACACTCACTCACAGAAGCAAATGGAGGGGAAAACAAGTGTGCAGAAACTGACAGACTGCTCAGGGGCAGATGAAGGAGCAGCACAGGAGCTCAGGGGCAGAATGGAGAGGGAGAGAGACGGAGTAGAGAGAGGGGGAAGGAGGAGATTTGATGTGGTTGGATGAATGGAGTCAAACACAGAGCTATGCTGCTAGGCCTCGGCTTATTCACTATGAGTGACACATGCACGGGCAAACTCTGTGTGTGTGTGTGTGTGCATTTGTGCGGAGTAACACCTCATTGGATTAGGACTGTTATCTTCTAACACAAACTGAGGATGTAAACTGCCCCCCCCCCCCCCACACACACACACACCAACCCCCACCCCAATCACGTTCAATGACTCACCCCACACACACACACACACATACACAGAAAACATACATCCTACGCTCAGACCCCAAACACACCCGCACCCAGTGCTGTTCTCTCTCGGTGCCGTGGCGACAGCAGCAGAAGGGGGAACGAGAGGAGCCGTGTGTGGCGGCCCCATAATGGCTGACGTTTGATTGACAGACCCAACTGTGTGAGGGAGGAGCCACACACACACACGCATCACAGCAGAGGGAGGGGACAGATCAAGAGAAAGATGAGAAGGAGGGAGGGACAGAGAGAGGGAGGGAGAAAGAGAAGGAGGGTAAGGCATATATGAACGACAGAAGAAATATTACTAGGCATCAATGAGGGGTAACGTGAACTGAACACTGATAGATGGAAATGAAAGATGAGACTTCTGAAGCAATCACACACACAAACACACACACACACCAAGACCGTCTCTGAAAGGTTGTCATCATGAAGATGAAGTAAACATCAACGAAACAGCTGTTTGATGAATCATACACTCAAAGAGTGCCCCCTCATCAGTGGTCTTAGCAGAAAACAATTCCTGAAAACCAGGCGGGAAAAGATTCAAAGTAAAATGTACTGCTGTGTTAAAAATAACATGCCGTCTGACGTAAGCCACTGGCAAATGTAACATGGGATTCACTACAGGGGACTGGCAGATGCTGATTGATGTTTGACATGAGTAGGGTTATGGGTTCTGGTTTTGGGCAGACGCTGTCGTCCAGAGCAACATACAATAATAACAGTGAACATTATTATCTTCAAAACATGGTGTGATGACTGATCCTAATAACGATCGGCATCATGGCACCTGACTGTGGTCCTAGTTCTGGGTCTTA
Organism: Alosa pseudoharengus; assembly: GCF_046254945.1. Classification (NCBI taxonomy): domain Eukaryota; kingdom Metazoa; phylum Chordata; class Actinopteri; order Clupeiformes; family Clupeidae; genus Alosa; species Alosa pseudoharengus. The sequence goes on along the minus strand of NW_027468609.1, from coordinate 17,783,287 downwards.
TATAGGCCCGTGCAGTCCACACTAATCAGTTTCCTGTGGAAGTTGTCATACTAAATCGGACTGGCAGCAGTGTCAGAGGCACTCGTAGATCTAGGGCTACACAGAAATGTCCTGAAAAGCAAAAGAAATCAGGATTTCCCCACAAAACAAGACCCCCGCATCAACTAGAGCATGCACTGTTTTATTTAGTACGTGCTTCCAATAAGTAAACAAGGGTACCTGATCAGACCAACATCAGCATTGTCAAAAACGTAGCTGTAGTCGCAGGATATTTTGATAAAGCATCATGCTAAAGGGGGAAGGGGGTTGTCCTGTGAGGAAATTTGCTCTCTGCTTTTTACCCATCTGGGTGTAGTGTGCACACATTCACACTAGGAGTACATCTACACATCCTAAGCAGTGGGCATCCCTTAATCCGGCGCCTGGGGAGCAGTTGGGGGTTAGGTGCCTTGCTCAAGGGCACCTGATCCATGGATGTAGGAGAGCTGTTTTTTAAATCACTCCCAACCAACCCACATTTTCCCTACCAGTTACAGTATGTTAATTTTTAAGCCAAGCTTCATGGGTTTTCATGATGGCAGTCTAGGAACGTGCAATTCTATGCAGTGTTTAAAGCAACACAACACAGTGGTTGGCCTTATTATAATAATGGATTGGCTTCAAACTCATTTTGATAGCACGCTGAGGCGTGAGGGGACTCGTGACCACATACCTTTTGTAGTGTAAACACTAGTACTTTCTGATGAGTCCCAGACAAAGGAAATCTTTTGTTACGTTGGCAGTAACGGAATCCAAACACATGTGGTCGGCATCATCTCTGGCTGTACACTTGGATACAACGTGTCTCACTAAAACACATTTTAACAACAAATGTAATCTGACCCTTGTAGCACATTGTGGACATATTCTATGCACATACAAGTAAGTGTACATAGTACAACCTTTAATGTACGTAGTCTATTATATTGTAGTATAATGTATACTGAATAACATGTTTACTGGTACAACCCTTAATGTACGTAGTATATTATATATTGTAGTATAATGTATACTGATAAACATGTTAAGTATAAGTATATATACTCTTTTGATTACGTGAGGGAAATTTGGTCTGCATTTATCCCAATCCGTGAATTAGTGAAACACACTCAGCACACAGTGTACACACAGTGAGGTGAAGCACACACTAATCCGGGCGCAGTGAGCTGCCTGCTACAACAGCGGCTCTCGGGGAGCAGTGAGGGGTTAGGTGCCGTGCTCAAGGGCACTTCAGCCGCTGGTGTGTCTGTTTTCCTCTGGTTCCAAGTCCGAAGAGCTAACCAGTAGGCCACGGCTGCCCACAATGTTTACTGGGACAACCCTTAATATACGTAGTATATTATATATTGTAGTATAATGTATACTGATAAACATGTATACTGGTACAACCCTTTGTGTATATGGTGCAATGTGTGATGTATGGATAATGTATACTGACACAAGTCCTTATGTATGGCATATTGTGCACATACACATACTGGCAAACATGTATACAGGTACAAGTATGGCATAATAAAAGAGTAAGTGTGTGCTAATGTTATTTAACACACACGCAATCAAACATGCACAAAAAACGCTTAACACAGCACACACAAAAAAGGGGCTTTTTATTTCTGAACCGTTTGTATGAGCAGTCCACCACATGTTCCTAGCTGTTCAGAAAATGAAATAAAACAAAACAAAAAAACATTAAAATAATTTTAATAACAATAATCAGTCATTGAATAATAATATCAATAGTTATAATTATCATATCATAACCTCAATGGCAATAAAACCCCCAAACAGTAGTATTTGCGTTTCGTTGTGGCACATTAAGGAAAAAAAAAACTTCTTTGAGTGACTAACCAGGTTAAGTCTTAGGCCCTACGCCCTGACGATTTCACAATCCCATGTGCTCAAACTCTTTTGCACCTAGGGGCCTCTGATCCCCCCACAGACAATAAATATGAAGCATAATTTGTCTGTATTAAAAACAAACACAAACAAAACAAAAAATATAATTGTCGTCATCATCTGTAACTTCGTAGGTACAATATCTAAACTTTTTTTTTGTTTTTCATATGTGCAACATCTCAGCGGATTCTTCACCACAAATATTTTAACTGACATCAAACCCAATCCCTTCCCAGAACTTTTTTTTTGTTGTTTTCTACCTTGTTTAATTCTTTTTTTTTTAAATAATCTAGTTCGTTTTTGTCATTTCATGTACACACATACATATATATATATTTAAATTTGTTATTCATTTTTTCCTATTTGCCTTTTCCTCTACTGTTTGGCCACCCCTTGCCGGCCAGTCTGAAGTCTGTATTCACCAGCACACATAAAACCAACAGCCACTAAAGAAACAGACACACAAGCGAATGCAGCGGAACAAGGCAGAGAGGATGAGCAGCTACCACTGAAATCAAAGAGCGAGAGCCAGCGAGAAATACCCCTGAAGCACTGTGGATTATTTGGGATTGACCAACAGAGGTGCAACCATCTTTGAAAAACGCCGGGGGATGGGAGGGATGAGAGTTAGTGCAGCAGCGCCGGCTGCTTCTTGGTAATGTCGTAAAGTCGTGGTACCAGACCACAGGTTCCTTGGTGCTTGGAGAGGCGTTGGCTATTTGGGGTCTGGCTCTGGGCTGAGAACCCCCCCCCCCACACCTATCTGCTCAGCGCGCTCCATGTCACCCCAAATCTGCTCAGCGCGCTCCATGTCACCCCAAAACTGCTCAGCGTGCTCCATGTCACCCCAAATCTGCTCAGCGTGCTCCATGTCACCCCAAAACTGCTCAGCGTGCTCCATGTCACCCCAAATCTGCTCAGCGCGCTCCATGTCACCCCAAATTTGGTCGCATCCGTTTGTTTTTTAGTTTTGTACCCTTGTCCAAAAACTCGTCTGCTTCTCCGAGTCGAGTCCGCTCGTACCAGTGGAGAAGCCGAGAGGTGGCCGTTGGCAGAATGGCCGTGACATGACACGTGACGTGCACGAGGGAAAACGACTGACATTTCAAACAGGTTTTGGGATCATAGTTGTCATCGTCATCATAGTAACCACCACCACCACCATTATTATCATCATCATCATCATCCACCTGCCCCTGCTGTCTTTTGGCACATTGATTTTGTATCAGCATCAGCTAGAAAAGTCTGGAGTGGATTTTTCTTTCTTTCATTTTTTTTCCTTTTCCAAAAAGTGCAGTTAAAAGTTCAAACAAGCCATGTCGGTTTTGGGGGAAACAAAAGACCCATTCCCTTGTGGGTTCCCATAATGTCTTTCTCAAAGATGGCAGGTCTCCATACATCTAAAGGCTACTGATTGCTCCCTGCTCCTTAAACTGTGTTGCTGCACAAGAGAAAGACAGAATCACATGAAGAACAAGTCTGGTGTCTTTTTTTTTTGCAAAATGCATGGACTTGGAGCCAAAAAAAAGTTTAAAACATTTTTTTTGTCTTACTGCATGGCAAAACCTGAAACGTAAATGGAAAATAAAAATAAAAAAATAAGCAAGAAAACTCATGGCCTTCCTCAAACTGTGCTTGTTCTTTCATTCAGCAAAAACAGACACCTGAAAGCACGCAAGATACTCAAAAAAATATGTCATCTATAGAAATCTGCATTCAGCATCACATTCATTAAAACAATATATAAAAAATTTAAACTATACTCAAATCAAGCCTTACAACAAATGGTCTAAAGTTGTCCCGAACTCTCCTCCTGCGACACAATCCTCATGATGTGAGCATTACTGGGACGGACACACACACACACACCTGTCCTTTAACAGTCTGTCTGTGGGTTGCTGGGCGTGGTCTCTGATTTGATTGACACTAACAGGGCCAGCCCCCAGCCAGCCTCCTCTGGGGGGGGGGGGGGGGTTTGCCGTGGTAACAGACGCAACAGACAGCACAACAAACAGCACTTAATAGCAAACACAACAGCTTCTCTATGGCCTGCACGACACACACACACGCGCACATACACACACCCACAATTAGCGTGGGAGGATCAAACACACACATACTCTGATCCTGAGGTACGCCTGACAAAACTGATTGAATAATGTGTTACACCCCCCCCGCCCCCACATTTCCCCAACCCTCCTGTGGCTGTGGTATGCACACAGGTCTCGGGCACAGAAACACAGACAGGCAGACAGATCAAATCCCTAAATATGCAAACATTTCTCAGGAGTATACTGTAGATGCAAAGAGAAAGGATCGGTATCAGTTTTATATATATATATATATATATATATATATATATATATATATGTATACATTTCTATATACCGTATATATACACATACACGCACAGCGGAGAGTCTGGGGTGCTGTATGGTTCTTTCTAGTGGTCCCCAAATCTTCAGACGTGTCCACTAGGGAACAAATTAAAAAACAAAAAAGTGAAAAACCCACTCCGGTGTTTAAAAATGTGGAGGAGTGCTCCTAGTCCTTTGGGATGTGTGGAGAGTTCGCTCTGAGAGGAAAGAGAGAGAGTGTGTGTGTGTGTGTGTGTGTGTGTGTGTGTGTGTGTGTGTGTTTCTCTCAGGGGTGAGAGGATGTGTCCGTTGGTGCTCTCAAGTAAAATATTTGTTGGCACTTTATGCACTTTTGTGAGGGGAGGGGAGGGGTGGGCGTGTGTGTGGGCGTCTCATATTGAGGAATCAAGCAGCTTGACGCGTCTCCTTCAAACAAAACACAATGGCAACGAAAAAAAAAAAGAAAAAAATTGAGCAAAAATACATTCGAGGCAGAGAAGGAACAAGTCCTGTTGCACAGTCCATCTGCTTAATATTCACATCACTTTCTTGCCCCATCTGCAAACTATGTGAGTACACACACACACACACACACTAATACAGACAAACATGCACACAAACACACACACACAAGCTCATTTAAAAAACATCCCGTTATAATTTGGTTGATCCCAGGGTGTCCGGTCAAAAACCCTCTGACTCTTTCGTTAATACTCCATCATCTTTCTCTCATCTCTCTGAACCTCTCTCTTGCTTTCTTTCTCTCTCTCTCCCTCTCTCGTCCATTGCTGTTAAACAAGTGCACACATCCACATCCCTGCTCCATCATGCGTTAAGTTTGTCCCTCTCTGCATCCTGTAGGAAGTGAGGAAGGGTGGGAACAGGGTAACCATGGGGACAGAGTGGGCTCCTTTTGGGCATCAAGTGCAGTAGAGTCCTGGCACACATGGGAAAGGTCAAGGGAATGCGCATGGGTTAAAGGTTGTGGGTCGGGTGGGGTCACAGGTCAGGGGCGTTGTCTGCTTTTGTTGGGCGTGGGCAGTGGAGGAAGTGGTTCCGCCCAGGCAGTCTGTGGTCGCCGTGGTTACATCAATGGCACAGGCAGTGGAGTGGGAACGACATGTCGCAAAACAGGACAGGAATGATTCTGTGCGTGCGTGTGTGTGTGTTGAATTGAACTGGTCATCCAGTTGGGATTCATGCTGATTTTGGAGGAGTTTGAGTGTTTAGAGTTCATCCCAGAAGGTGACGACTGACTCCCTGCGTCCTGAGAGTCTCTTATCTCTACACGTGCAGACCGCAACAAAGGATGTCAAGACTCTGTGTGTGTGTGTGTCTGTATGTATGTGTGTGTGTGTGTATCTCTTTCACTATTGGGAGTCCATGTCATCCAACAGGGAACTGAAATCACTGCTGCGTCTTCAGGTTGAGAGACAAGGCCTCATCCAGCACCTTCATGCAGCTGGCCTCCCCCAGCAGTCTGCTAGTCAATCACATGAAGCTGCTGGCTTCACCCAGCAGTCTGTTACCCAATCAGATGAAGCCGATGGCCTCCCCTGAGCACTCTGCTAGCCAATCACATGAAGCTGCTGGACTCCCCCAGCAGTCTGCTACCCAATGAGATGAGGCCGGGGTGGGAGAGTCGGAGAGGTGTCCAGCAGACCAAGCGAGTGGACCACAGCAGGACGATGGGCAGAGGAGTGGAGAGGACGATGAAGATGTGGTGCTCTTCCCAACACTGCTCTCTGGCCAGGCTCCTCCACTCAGTATCCAATGCATCTCCACTTCAAAGTGTGTGCGCGTGTGTGTGTGTGTATATATGTTTGTGTGGGTGTGTGTGCATGAATGAGAGAAAAAAAACTCAGAGGGTCCAGTGGCCCTATCCAGGTGGATTTTTATTCCCTCTCTGCACCAGCAGGAGTTAGACTGTATGTGTGTGTGTGTATGAGGTTTTTTGGGCCTGTTGGTGAGATCACAGCAGGGTAAAGCAGAGCTGTGTGTGTGTGTGTGTGTTCTTGCGTTCTTGCATGAGAGTGGATGCGTGTGTATAAGAGTCA
>NW_027468609.1:17686938-17769438 GCF_046254945.1 Alosa pseudoharengus | reverse complement strand
TCGAGGGAGAGAGAGAGGGAAGGAGAGGGGAAGAAGAGGAAGATGGGGAGGGAAAGAGAGAGGCGACCAATGAGTGACTTTAGATACAAGATGGACAACAGAGACTGGAGGTTAACAACAATGAAATCCATCAATGGCTGCATCTTTCTCATCCAACTCAGATTCATGATTCATATCAGTAAATAGCCACGCTGAAAGGCAAAGACAATCACTATATATGTGTGTAGAAACTAAGCAGCACGCCATACAGATGCATGAGACGCCATTGTAATTTTGTGTGTGTGTGTGTTTGATATAAGGCAAGTAGCTGAAAGACACACACACACAGACAGTCACCTGCACCGCTCACACACATGCAAGTGGGGGGCTAGAGCAAAAAATGTGTGTGTGTCTGTGTGTGTAGTGGGGGATTGCTGCTGCTGTTCTGTGTTTAACACTATTAGGCCAGGCCTTATGGGATGTCGGCGTGTTGCCGTGGAAGCAAGGCACAGCAGGATTATTAATCTGTTTTGTTTTTTTAAAGACAGGACAAAAAAAGAAGTGATTCACAGCTGGAGAGGAGAAGAAGAAAAGAGAAGAGGATGGACATGCTGAAATGGACACAGTGTGGAGAGACTGTGAGTAAGCATGAACCAGTGACCACACACACGCGACCGCACGCGCACACACGCGCACACGCACGCACGCACGCAGGGTTGTCCAGGGACACTGAGGGATGTGACGTACTCCCTAACTATTTAGTCACCTCGCAGTTATGTGTGTGAGTGTGTGTGTGTGTGTGTGTGTGTGTGTGCGCATGTTAATATGTGTGTACATGTGTGTGAGAGCGCAAAGAGGAAAGTGTGTGTACTGTAAGTGTATGAGACAAGATACGTGAGTGTGTATGCTTATGAAATAGTGTGTGTGCGTGTGTATGTGTGTGGTTAGCTGCAGGTGGCCACTGTTTATTACCAGGTTGTAAAATGCAAACTCCTCATGCAAATGCTAATGGATACCTCTTCCGCTATCCTACACACTCAGAAAAAGACCACAAGCTCAAGCACACGCACACACACACACATGCGCACATACACACATGCACACATGCACACACACACGTACGTACATGCACACACACACACATGCACACACACGCACACTTACAGATTAGGTTCATGTTAAGGTCCTATAAGGTTATTAGAGAGGGTGAGAAATACAGCCCCACATTCTCTTAGAAACATAAGGAAGCAACAGACAGCACACTTCAGCAGCAACAGACAGCACGCTTCAGCAGCAACAGACAGCACGCTTCAGCAGCAACAGACAGCACGCTTCAGCAACAGACAGCACGCTTAAACAACAGACAGCACGCTTCAGCAACAGACAGCACGCTTCAGCAACAGAAAGCACACTTTAGCAACAGACAGCACACTTTAGCAACAGACAGCACACTTCAGCAACAGACAGCACACTTCAGCAACAGACAGCACACTTCAGCAACAGACAGCACACTTCAGCAAGACACACTCTGTAGAAAAAGACAGCTCACTTGAGATAGCCTGGAAATATCCAGACTCTCGTACGTACATTTCATTTGTACAGAGAGCCTGGCAGTTCTCGATAGGGAAACGTTTGCAACACTTACATCGTGATGGGCACTAACTTTGAAATCAATGGTCCAGCCTTACCAATCATATTAATCGGAGATCCCTAACGTTACTTCCTACTTCGCCTAAACTTTACAAACTGACAATAAAACAGCATCAACAGTCAGGAAACAATGCATGTGGGTCTAACTTTGCTGTAAATACGTTTCTTTCCAACTGCACATTTTTCCAACTGCATTTTTTGACTTTTGCAGGCGTTGCTACTTCTGTTTATCACAATAAGTTTCGGTTTCATCTTCGCACCACCTCTTCGTCATCGTTCTCAGCCACGCTGTTTGGACAGGTAAAGTTTGGCCGAGAGAAAACCCGCGAATATACCGCAGACCCAGGTGATGTACTGAAGGGAGATTAAAATTGTGCGGAAGTACGTAGGAGGGGTGAAGCCAGGCTACACTTGAGCAAAATACACCGTAGAAAAAGACCGCTCATGTAAGCAACAGACAGCTCATGTAAGCAACAGACAGCTCATGTAAGCAACAGACAGCTCATGTAAGCAACAGACAGCTCATGTAAGCAACAGACAGCTCATGTAAGCAACAGACAGCACACTTCAGCAACAGACGGTACAGTTCAGCACAAGACAGCATGCGTAAGCAAGATGATGCAGCACATGTGGTTTATGGCAATCACTACTTCCAAAAGTCAAGTTCGGACAAGAGCGAAGTTTGTGATCTAGGAAGTAGTAGAGCCTCATGTGTTCTCAGGAACTTGTACAGCAACAACACCACCTTACTATGTAAATTAAGTGACAGCCTTAGTGTGTGTGTGTATGGGTGTGAACAAGTAAAACAACAAAGCTCACCATGGTTAGCGTCATGCGGTCGATCTCGTGTTTGTCTTTGGTTTTGTGCTGCCGGAACGGACTGTGCCTGTGGAGAGAGGAGGGGACAAGAGGACGAGTTACTCAGGGGTCCACTGGTGCCTGTTTAGATGTTAAATGCCACTGGAGCTCCAAGCGGTTTTGTACAGATTTAAGTTACAACACTGTTTACAGCTCTTTGACTCACAGTAAATGTCATTTTTGGTACATAGCCTAGCTAATTTAAATACACTTATGGGTGCTTGCGTTTAGGGATATAGCAGATCTAAAGTCCTCAGGGAAATAAACTACACGCTGATTTTACTAAGAGGATATGCACGCGGGGACTCGCGAGCAGTCAGGGGCATAATTTTTTATGATTCCCGAAACCCCATTCAATCGTGCATAGGGATTTTTTCTTACGAACTGGAACATGCAAAAATGGTAACGAACGCATACAAAATGACGGTAGCGTCCATCACACTCTTGGTGAGTGACTCAGTTACGTTGTTTAAGTAGCCTAATTGTTTAAAACTATTTAATTGTTATCGATAGCAAGTCACACATGTCTAGGCCATCATAGGCTACATTTGCTTGTCATGTAGGCCCGATCAAACCTTTATGGTAAAAAAAACTGCATTGTGTGACAAAACTGCAGTTTTTTTTCTGCAGTAGGCCAGTGCAATATTTTTGTGCCCAAAATATTGCGTTGTGCAGTACAATGTAGGCCTGTGTTGTCAGTCAGGGTCGACTTATTGGTCTTTTGTTATTTGCACAGCTTTATCAGAGCAGCTGTAGCCTACTACTGTATGCCTATTGGTATTGGTAGGCCTATGTTATTGTTTACACTTTTTTGTACAGCTGTGTTAGAGCAGTCTGAAATCATTCTAATTAAAGCTGGTTGTGTTGTCATAATTGTCATGTTGAGTGAATACGAAACACTTAGCTCTTTCTGTTTAAAATATCGATATATATTGCATATGCCAAACAGCCCTAAAATATCGGGATATCAGTTTTGGTCCATATCGCCCAGCCCTAGTGTATGTGTTGTCGATTCCTGTTGGAGAGTGGCGGCGCTAACCCCACTCCCCTGATCAGACTGCTTTGAAGAGTTCAAACAAACTCAGAAGAGCAAGCAGACACACACAGACAGACACACACACACACAGGCAGACAGACAGACAGACAGACAGACAGACACACACACACACACACACACACACACACACACACAGACAGACACACACACACACACAGATCAATCGAGAGACGTCAGCTTCTCTTCCCACCTCCATACCTAGCAACAGTTACCATGTGTGGTTTAAGCCCCACCCCCTGCTGCTGCTGTGTGTGTGTCTGTGTGTGTGTGTGTGTGTGTGTGTGTGTGTGTGTGTGTGTGTGAGAGGGCTGACCAGTCAGGCCAGACTATAACATTTACCCTTTAAAACACTTCAAACAAGAGGGGGGGGGGGGCAGAGAGAGAGAGAGAGCGGGAGGGAGAGAGAGAGAAAGAGAAAGGGGGGGGGTCAAAGAGAGGTTTAACACCCATTTATTGGATCTGTCTTCAAACCAAGGAGTCATGATACAAACATCAGTGCCAACATCCAGCTAGATCTCCAAATACACCCTCTTCATAACATCATACAACAGAGACAGATATATATATATATATATATATATATATATATATATATATATATATATATATATATATATATATATATATATAGAGAGAGAGAGAGAGAGAGAGAGAGAGAGAGAGAGAGAGAGAGAGAGAGAGAGAGAGAGAGACCTCTTACCCTCGTAGCAGTTTGAAGAGCATGCAGCCCAGAGAGAACCAGTCAGCACTGCTGTCGTACGCCGTACCCTTCTGCAGAACCTCAGGAGCCATGTAGCCATGCGTACCTCTGAAAGACAATATCCATATTATTAGACCAGACAGACACACGCACACACCAACACACACACATACAGACACAGAGACAAGACAGACACACACAGAGACACACACAGAGACACACAGTGTCACTTTCATGAAATTATCAGATTCCACTTTTAAGGAAATGATCTTGATGCATGCTGGAGTAGTTGACACCCACACAGGGGTTTTCTCAAAACAAGATGTCCACAAAGTCTGATCTAGTCGTCTTTCTGGCCTTCCTGCACAGTGCTGTGTCCACTGACATTTTACCTGCCCTCACACTTCAAAGTGATCTCCTCCCATCCTCACACACACACATACACACCATCCCAAACCTTAAGTGCATCCTTGGTGGTCTATGTGTTCAAAAGGATGCAAACGAAGGCAGGAGGGCAGAACTGGAACTTCTGCTGTCCGTCCTTCTATTAAACTATTAGCTTGAGGTAGTGTACTTTTAAGGGTGCAAGTGACTGAATAAGTGCGCAGGGCTTTACTAGTGTACGAGGGAGTAAGAGGATTGAGAGCCCAGTAGACCTAACACCCAGTGGCTTCACAGGCCGGTGTGAAATGTGGCCATGCCATTTAAGAGGCCGTTTACACGACACCGCCGGGTGGATTTTCTCTTACCGCTTTCACACCTTTAACGACTCCGGCAAGAAAAAACCTCGCGTGTACACACAGAGGTGTAACCGGCTAAATGTGCTGTAGTGCATATGCCAGACCAGTCGATGGCGCCGCTGTGCAGAAGCTTCATGATATTTTCGCGTGAATCGAGTAGAAGAAAACATTGTTGAAACAGTTTGTTAAGCCAGAGAATGTCTAATAAGGTTAAGCAGTCGCATGAAATAAGGAGACTACAGACCATTCGGTTTTCAATTCAACTGTTACACTAATAAAGTTCATTTTCAAGGTATGTGACTGCTATGTGAAATTTCAAATGCTTAGCCTACGCATTGCATTAGGGCTGAGCACCACTGGAGAAAACACTAACATGCAGTAAGCTAATGTTTAACTAGGTTAAGTTAACGTGTGCTTCTAACTTAGCCACTAAAGGCTGATAGGCATATAAATCATGACAGGGGAAAGAAAAACATTTTAATATGATAAATAAATGGTTCGGTTTGTTTTGACAAGCAACCTGTCAGGTCGTGCCGTGGCTGGGTTAGGGGTGGGGCTGGCTATGTCGTCATAGGATTGCCGGCTTCACACGTCTACACGGCACGGTCTAGCCGGCGGTTTCAGAAGTTCCCACTTCGGAAGCCGGTTTCAAAAGCTATCGGTTTCAGTCTCCTAAACTGCCGGTGTCGTGTACATGCAAGGCGTAACCGTTAACAAAACCTCACCGGTTTCACAAAAACCGGCGTCGTGTGCACGGCCCTTAAGAGTCATCGAGAGATAGTGAAAACGGGTCAGCCCAAGATATACGAGCTGTGCCCTGCTCGTCCACCACAAACGCATCGAGAGATAGTGAAAACGGGTCAGCCCAAGATATACGAGCTGTGCCCTGCTCGTCCACCACAAACGCATCGAGAGATAGTGAAAACGGGTCAGCCCAAGATATACGAGCTGTGCCCTGCTCGTCCACCACAAACGCAAAACAAAAACCACCACAAACACAAAACAAAAACCACCAATAACACAAAACAAAAACTGTCTACTTGTGTGATGTGAGCAAAGATAAAACTCCAGACTACAGATCCAACTCCACTGATGCATGCGCGCACACACACACACACACACACACACGTGCACACACACACACAAACGCACACACGCACGCTAGCATGCGCACACGCTCGCATGCGCGCACACACACACACATATATACAAAGACACACACGCACAAACAAATCAGAGCAGTCATCTTCTGTAAACGTTTACGCTGAAAGTAACTACAAGGAATCTCTGAAAACACACACTTTGATTCATAGTAAAAAGATGCTATCAACAACAACAAGAAAAACAAACAAACAACGAAACACTAGCACATGCCCCCCAGCCACCAGCACAAATCAAGTTGAAATGAAGCTTCCTGGGCCCATTACAAAACTCTGATGTGCTCCAGGAAGAGAGGAGAGGAGAAGAGTGGGGCAGAGAAGTGGGATCACTCACACACTGGCGTGGGGCTTCTTCTTGGAGAAATCGCAGGCCAGACCCAAATCAGAGATACGCACGTGACCATGTTCATCCAACAGGATGTTGGCAGGCTGCGAGGAGGGAGGGAGGGAGGGAGAGAGAGAGAGAGAGAGAGAGAGAGAAAACACCTTTATTAGAGGACCTTCTTGCATAATTATACCGATAAACCACATACGTTAATATCATCACATTCAAAGGACAAATAAAAGAGAATGTGTGTGTGTGTAAGAGAGAGTGTGGAGGGAGATTTAAAAACACCAATCAGAAAACCTTATTACGTAACCACATACGTTAATATCATCAATCAACAAGACTTTCACCATCACATTCACAGACAAAACAGTGAGAGAGAGAAGGGTAGAGAGAGAATGAGAGAGAAAGATAGAGAGAGAAAGAGAGAGAAGGGTAAAGAGAGAATGAGAGAGAAGGGTAGAGATAATGAGAGAGAAGGAAAGAGAGAGAAGAGAGAAGGGTAGAGAGAGAGAATAAGAGAGAAGGGTAGAGAGAGAATGAGAGGAGGGTTGAGAGATAATGAGAGCGAAGGGTAGAGAGAGAATGAGAGAGAAGGGTAGAGAGAAAGATTAAGAGAAGGATAGAGAGAATGAGAGAGAAGGGTAGAGAGAGAATGAGAGAAGGGTAGAGAGTATGAGAGAGGATGAGAAAGTAAAATAAAAAGAGAAAATGAAAAATTGAGAGAAATGATCATTGCATTCAACAGGAAAAAAACAGAGAGAAAGAAGGGGGGATGAGAGAGGATGAGAAAGTAGAGTGAGAAGAGAGCGTGTAAACCAGTGTTTCCCAAACTTTTTTTCTGGGGACCCACTTTTTAAAAATGACAGACCATCGCGACCTATTTCACTTCAGATCTAGAACAGCTGGTTACTGTTAATGTTTGTGCAAATAGGCTGATTCATGTCCCTTGCATTTTGCAACTGCAAGGTCCTCTCTGCGACGAGTTCGCCCCCTCTCAGTTTCAGAGCTATTCTAAATGCACAATTGCACAGAGGGCCGTGACTGTGGTAGTTAATAATGGAAATAATAGAAAAATGTTAGATTTCTCCTGCGACCCAATCTTTGGGAACCAATGGTGTAAACCATAGAAAGAGGGGGAAGAGAGAGAGAGAGAGAGAGAGAGAGATGAGGGGGATGAAGAGAGAAACATGAGGATTAGTGGAGATCCGGAGGGGAGAGATTGGACGAGTCATCTCTAATGAAAACGTGAGACGGGCCGTGCTGGCGCTGCTTAACGGAGCCGCCGTGGGTCAGAACCAACGCACCCGTTCCTGGAACACAGGCCCGCTTTCCCGGGGTGGCAGTCTGTTTGCACTCGACCGGCGCGGCACCAAGCATCCTGACCTAACAGCACAGGCATGTGCATCAGAGCCAATCCTCCCTTTCAGAAAAAGGAGGTTCCTCGTACGTTTGTTCTAACGCTTACGGTTCTGTGTGTTCCACGCAAAACACTGTGTCCCCCAGACCACAGCAGCACATGGCTGGCGTGTAGTGGGAGAAACAGACCTGCTTACTGTATCTGTCCAGCTATTTATCTTGTAAAAAGAATTTGGAGATGCCAAAAGTAGCCGTCGATTAAAACCATGCTGCTACTTTTCGAATTCTCTGCTGGAGAGAAAGTCCGTAAACTAAGGTTCCAGAAACTTATGAGGTTGTTATGGGTCTGTGGTCGAGAGTGGTGCTGAGTAAACTCATCTGTTTGGCGCGTTGGACTAACTTCTGTCACGTTTTGAGACAAAAAATAAACATAAGCACGAGCGAACAAGAGAGCAAGAAAGAGAGAAAGAAAGAGAGAGAGAGAGAGAGAGAGAGAGAGAGAGAGAGAGAGAGAGGGGCAGAAGGAAGAGCTATTTTTTGTTGTTGTTTTTTAGAGGATGTTTCATGTGATTCACACGGCCCTACTTAAGGCTGCGGTCTGAACGTATACAGAGCTCCGTGTCCAGCTCGGCTCGTGGTTTGTGACTCACAGCCCTGTGGGTAACTTTAGCATGGACGCAGGCCCTGGGCAGCAGACCAGCCCTTGCTCTCCACAGAGTTATTATAGAAATGTACACTACAACCTCAACACAATGTCAACACAAAGACTGTTTTGTCTGAAAGTTCATTTGAGGTCCAAAGACCAGTAGTAACATCTCGCTACAGACTATATATTTCAAGTTTTTCTTTTTTTTTCCTGATTCCTTCTCTTTCAAAATATATATATTTTGAAAGAGAAGGAATCAGGAAAAAAAAGAAAAACTTGAAAAAAAAAGTTTCGCCCTAGCTCTGTTGAAGGTTGCAGACCAGAATCCTTTTTAATTAGCAGAGCAGAGAAGAAAGGCACTGATCGTTTCCCTTCAGAGCAAGATTACAGTCCCTCAATAAACTGAAAATTAAACAAATAGCAACCACATGGGTGGAATTTTACAAAACATAAATCTCCTGACAAATACTAGTCTGCTTGTCAGATTGTTGCATATAAAGTAATAAACAAGTGGTGTGTTTCCTTCCAGTACTGTCAACAAGGCCATGGGGCAGGACTCAATGTTAACTTTTAAAAGTGGTGGAAAGTGGCAACAATCATGAGGTTTTGGTTGCCAAAGCCAGCCAAATCTGGTTGCCACTTGTAACAATTTGGTAGCCAAGGGCAACCGGGCAACAATTAATGTTGAGTCCTGCCATGGGGATTAGATTTTCAATTCCTGCATGTTGGATCCCATCACCACCTCGCCGTGAGCTCAAAACAAGCCGAGAGATGGTATCTGGTTTTCTCGTACCTGAAGTTGGGGAAAAATGACTGAGGAGCAAATTGTTGGACAAAAGGACCGAGACTGGCTGATACTAATAGGCTAGTGTGACAGGCTGATGCTAGCAGGCTGGTGAGACTAGCTGATGCTAATAGGCTAGTGAGACTAGCTTATCCTAGCAGGCTAGTGAGACTGCCTGATGCTAGCTGGCTAGTGAGACTAGCTGATGCTAATAGGCTAGTAAGAGTAGCTCATGCTAGCAGGCTAGAGAGACTGCCTGATGCTAGCAGGTTAGTGAGACTAGCTGATGCTAATAGGCTAGTGAGACTAGGCTCATGCTAGCGGGCTAGTGAGACTAGCTGATGCTAATAGGCTAGTGAGACTAGCTGATGCTAATAGGCTAGTGAGACTAGCTGATGCCAATATGGGTCTAGCAGCTCATAAGCAGGTAAAGGTCAGATTGGAGCCGCATTGGAGCACCAGATCAGTGTTCGGGCTAAGGGAGAACTCTTTTGTACAAATGATCCAGTGGAAGTGAAACGAAATCTTTAATTTGGAGAAATATGTTAGACTGGCACAGCTCTGGTCAGAGACGGCTGCGCTGGAGCAGCCTCCAAAGCCAACGGCATTGCACCACACACAGAGACAGACACACACCACTGATCACCAACGCTACTCAGATAACTCCTCATCTCTCTCGCTCACCCTGCCTCAAATCAAATCAAATCACATTACAGGAGGCTCTACTGGCATGAATGCAGGGACTCATTGGAGCCAAACCAAAGCTCCATGTCTGAAACTATGAAGAACTCATATTACCACTTCTGAATTATGATTTTGCAAAATGTAGCATTAATGAAAAAAAAAAAGTAAAAAAAAATAAACTTTAGCCATACAACAAAAGAAACAATAAACAAACCAAAAGGGTCTGTTCCTTTTACTCTTAGGTTGGAAGTCTGAGAGCCCAGTGGATTGAGCTGTGGGACAGAAGGAAGACTGTGAGGCTCACCTTGAGGTCTTTCTCACACACACACACACCTTGAGGTCTTTCACTCACACACACACTCTCTAACCTTGAGGTCTTTCACACACACACTGTCTAACGCAAACACGCACACATACACACACACACTCACCTTGAGGTCTTTCACACACTCTCTCCCTCTTACTCTCTCACACACACACACACACACACACACACACACACACACACACACACACACACACACACACACACACCTTGAGGTCTCTGTAGACGACGAAGCGGTTGTGCATATGTTCCAGGCCCAGGATGATCTCTGCAGCGTAGAAACGCATCTCCTTCTCACTGAACACGCCGTGCTGGGAGAGGTGGTAGTGCAGGTCCCCACCTGGCGCAAGCACACACACACACGTAGAGAAAATGAAATACAAAGACTACAGCATTAGTGTGTGTGAGTGTGAGTCTGTGTGAAAGAGAGAATGTGCAAGGAGGTATGAGAGGTGGTAGGCCTAATAAAATGTGTCTTACCATTCATCAAATCCAGGATGAAACACAGCTTATCTGGGGTATGGAAGGCGTACGTCATACAAACAATAAAGGGGCAATCCTGAGGACACAGAGAGAGAGAGAGAGAGAGAGAGAGAGAGAGAAAGAAAGAAAGAGAGACAAGTGGGGGAGAGAAGCAAAGGAAAGAGTTTTTAGGTTTTTCTGGAGGAGTGTTTCAGTGTGTGCACAAATCATACGAAAAGTTAATAGCATGTGAGCACATATAGGTTCAACATAGAGTATATGGTCAGAGTGTGTGTGTGTATTTGTGTGTGTGTGTGTGTGTGTGTGTGTGTGTGTGTGTGTACACATTACTCACCCCTGTGCTGACTAGTGACAGCATAATCCTCTCGTTCAAAGCCAGGGTCTCTCCCTGCTTCATCTTAATTCTCTTCTTATCCAAACATTTCATAGCATACCTGACACACACACACACACACTCAAATTAATCATACATGAAGACACACGGATACTGCCACAGACTGGAAAGTTCTGCATGTTAAGGTGCTCGTTAAGGTGCTCATTAGTTGTCTTGTTAAGGTGCTCGTTAGGGGCTTGCTGAGAGGGTTCTTGCTCACATTTTGCCTGTGTCTGCCTTCCTGCAGCCATAGACTTCTCCAAAACCGCCTCGGCCAATGATGCGATGAACGCTGAAGTCATTCATCGTCAACTGAGAAGAGAGAGAGAGAAGGAGAGCGTGTGTGAGCTTTGTCTTTTAAAAGCCCTTCAACTTTGACCATTAAGTAAAATCAATAAACATCAAAACCTATAGGATTTTACTCTTACTAAAACATAGCTCTTGTTACAACATAACCATTAGAAATCCAATATGTACACACCATTAGACAGCTCTTGTGTCTCACTACTAAGTATCTATTAATGTAGCACGGAAGGAAACAAAATGCAAGTGGAAGACAATCAGATATGACAGCACCAGGGAAGCAAGATGTGCAGGTGGGTAGTCCAGCAGTCTTTATTATTTAAATATAATTCAGTTGATGTGACATATATATATATATATATATTAAGTTATTAATATATATATATATTAAGTTATTTTACTTTTATGTTTGTGTTTGTTTACATGCCAAATTTGTCAAATTTCCTTCGGGATTAATAAAGTATTTCTTATTCTCATTCTTACAACATACTGAATTTGCATAACAAGGCAATAAATGCTTAAAGCAACACCGAAGCACTTTTCCTCTGTCGCACGCACACTATTTGTTTATCCAGCACCAGCTTTGGAAAAAACGATGTCCACAGACAAGGTAGAGTATGTTGCATGATTTTATGAAAGTATGATGTATTGCGACATCAGAAGCATGTCAAATTTGTAGTTTCTTATGTTTCATTCCATCGATACAGATCCGCTACCCGATCTAGCAAACTTACATAGTGCGGTTATAGCTGATAGAGGGCCGCGAAGCGAATGCAGAAGTGCCGTTCACTGTTACGAGTTGATGAACCACTGAAACGATTTTGGAAACATTATTTTAAGGTACAAAAAACTTTTTGGTGTTGCTTTAAGTAAATATTGATACATAGCATGCAAAACCGCAGTGCAAAGTGACTGTATGCTGATATTGAAAACCATTAAACTAAGGGGCTCAGCAAACATCAGGGGGCTGGATTAAGGGTGTGGGGAAAATAAACACACATTTGTGGGGCATTTTCCTAGACATGGATTAAGTCTAGTCTTACACGAAAAGATCTTTTTTGGTGGAGATATAAATTGAAGTTCTGAGACTTTGCTTAATCCATGTTCGGTAAACCGGCCCATTAGGATTTGTGATTCTCAAAAGTACTATCGATCTCTTTTTTTTTTTAACTGATCTTTACTCGGAAATGTGAAAAAAAAAGCAGTGCTCTGATGTTAAACATTACAGGGACCGAATAAATGTGAAAAGCAGATCCCTGTGCTCTGCATATACAGTAGTGGTGGAGTCGCATGCTATGACAAATTCTCTCAAAATGATGATTTTTAAACAAATCGCAACCTATTGGAGCATACTGAACTGTGATGAACATATCCATGGATTTATACCTTCCACTTTGCTACAGAACTTAAAATCGTTATTTGTTCAAAAAAACAAAATGCTGGGCAAGCTAAACTAGGTTGGCAGAGAGTGTAGCTCGACTTCCAAGGGTGTAAGGAGGACAGGCACAATAACACTCTTTCATAGAGTACAAAACTCAATATGGCCCTGGCCTGGCAGAAGAAATACTTTATGAGGATATACCCAGAATTGCCCAATGACTTTCAGTCGTCTAGACTGTTGTCGACACATTTGGAATTCTATTTTTTAAAGGAATGAGACTCTTTGTCAACGCGTGCGCACACACACACACATGGAAGTCGTAGGCTCTTCACACACAGAGGGAGAGAGAAACAGACACATCAAAGTCGTAGGCTCTGCACACACACACACACACACACACACACACAAGGAAGGCATAGGCTCTGAATGCACACACACAAACACAGGGAAGTGGAACGCTCTGCACTTTCTACATCTTAGTGTTCATAAATCAACCTCCTGCCTTTCTCTCTCTCTCACACACACACACACACACACACACACACACACACACACACACGGAGACGACAGAGGGGGAACTCACGTGGATGTTAAGCTCCACATTCTTCCACTGGCAGAATCGAGTGAACTTGTCACTTTGAGAAGAGAAAAGTGGAGAGAGTGATGGAGTAGGGAGAAGAGGGATGCATAAGGATAAGTTGGAGGGAGGGAGGGAGAGGGGGGGGGGAATTATAAAAATTAAAAATGACTACAGGAGTTGAAATTTATCACTCATGAAGTTTGGCTCTGGACACTGAACTCCTTGGAAAAGGTTATATTTTCTCTCACTCACAGAAATGGTACAAAAACAAGGAAAAAGTGATTAGTGTCAAGATCAATAAGCAGTAAAATAATAGCATAACTGCCCATCCAGCCTTTACAGCAACCTGGGACATGAGCACTGAAGGGCCAACACAATGGCACTGGCAGGTATGCTTTAATGTGATAAGACAGGAGTGTGTGTGTGTGTGTGTGTGTGTGTGTGTGTGTGTGTGTGTGTACACTGTGGCAGACTATGCTCCACACCTTTCTATGAACTTCTGAAAGATCTTGCCTCGAAGGCTGTCGCAGATCTCCACAATGTAGGGCTGTAGAAGATGAAGAATGAAGAAGAATGAAGATAAGGACACATCCCCAGACACGCCATCACATCACATTACCTGCACCCACACACATGCACGTGCATACACTTACACACATCTTTCTAGCTCTCCCACTTTCTCACACACAAACACACACACACTTCTCTTCTCTTTCTTATACACACATCTCTCTTTCTCTCTCATACACCCCTTATATTCGCTCTCTTATATACCACATCAGTGTCTCTCTTACATACACACAGTCTTTTAAAATCCTATCAACTGAACCATCTCCCTCAGTAATACACAGACACAGATCTTTACTGTAACCCACATCATTTAAAATGGCTACCCCACCCCCACACACACACCTGTCTCTCACACACACACAGTTTTTGATACAAAAATAAACGTCTACACCACATCCTTTTTCACATACATACATAACGGTACATACACACACTGTTCTAGATGAAGGTGAGCTGCATGCTGCATGCACCTGCAAACACCTGGTCTCACTCAGTGCTACTCACCTGGAACAAGTTGGGCGGCACCTGCTTCTTGGCCAGGTGGGTCTGGACATGCTCCACAGCTTTCTTAGAGAAGGGCTGTGAGACACACACACACACAGGATTTCAAATTGAGTCAAAACAAGTAATAAAAAGAGGAGACCCAAGGTCTAACTAAGACCAGGGAACAGGACCGGAGCACGCAACACTTTAAGTGATTTTTATTAGTGCAAACAGACTAACGTTTTGACGCCCATGCGTCTCCTTCAGAGTCAAAACAACAAGTAACAGTAATAGCAAACAGAGGGAAGTGGTGAAATAGAAGAAGCCTTAACCCAAACACCACAAAGCCCATACAACTGCAGTGCACTGTTTCCTAACTGTATCAGGGGCAGATGGACAACGGAAGCGTGGGCTAATTAGCACTTTTGCCGCTTCGCAGGAAGCGAACAATGACTCACGCCATATTACAAGGAGTTTACAAAGCATTCACTTCATCACATAAACAGAGCTGCTCACCACCCTACAACATTAAAATGCGGTACTCTGATGATATTATTCAAGTTGAATACAGTTGAATGGAGATAATGCAGGGCAGTAATTCTATATTATTTGTGCAGCTATAGGCCATGATTAAGGGTGTCACGATTTCGATTTTATATCGAAATCAATCGAAATTACATCTCGATCTCCGAACTTAAAAGTAGAATCGACGATGCAGCCACACCCCCAATGTCACGTCCAGCATGTATGCCAAGACGCACAAACACACACGCACGTGCTGAACTGCAACATCAACACTTAACACTGCAACCATTTTAGGCTGCAGCCAGTTAAAATATACACATCAACCTAACGAAAGCAAAGCCCCTCTTGCTACTTTGAAATCACGGGTGTGGAAGTAATCATTCATTCACGTCAATTAAAACTAACTTAGCCTACTCAACTTAGCAAGTGAAAAGGTGATCTAGTTACAGTCCAAAGTTACTTTAAGGCTTAAAATGCAAATTGATAAGTACATATTCCATGAACACTAACCTTGGGTCACTTTGGAGTGTGCTGAAACAATCAAATTATCATTCTGTGTTGTTTCATTTCACTATGTTCAATCTCTGTTTTAGCCTAATGTTAGTTCTGTTTACATTACAACCTCGTGGTTAGAACGGTTTCAAAATAAAAGCCCCCCGAAACAGAAAAGGAAATAGTAATATTAAAAAAAAGATCGAAAATCGAATCGAATTGTGATTTTAAAATCGAAAATTACATCGAATCGAGGATTTGGATAATCGTGAGACCCCTAGCCATGATGACAGATGTAATAATCTAACAGGAATAGGGAAGTGGATGACGTAATTAAGTGAAAATCACAAATTAAAAAGGTAAACAACACTAAAAGCTGCTTTTGACAAGGTTCAAAGAAGCAGAACTGGTGCTCTGAATACTGGTTCTGTTGTTTCGGTTTTTCCTGATGCATTTAACCACAATCTGGATAAGACCTGCTTTGAAAAGGCGGAACATTTTTCACCGCAAAACAGCCATGCACTGCTTTAATACATATGCCGAAATACACCTAATCAACCATTCTCAGCACTTCTCCCATGTTTTTGCATGATAACTCCATCTTTTCCGAGACATTCCCATAAATGCATATGCACGAGTGAGCTTGCCTGACCACTCTCCTGTGGCCAGCAAAATCTGCTCTTGTTCGTGTGCGATCTGTTGGTACATGACAATGTTTTCAGGAGCAAAAAGCTCTTGGTGACCAACTAAATCGAATTTAGAACTTTGGAACTCTGACGTAGTTAATGCCCTGGAGACTGAACAAATACAATACAGTATTTCTGTGTGTTTGTGTGTGTGTGTGTGTGTGTGTGTGTGTGTCTGTGTGCGTTTGTGTGTGTTGTTTGTGTGCTATTTACGGTCACTGGTATGAACACAATCGACAGCATAAGTCAGTCAAATGGCAGATATGGTAGACCAATTTTGGCTTCATTTTTTTTAGAGCACAAAAATGTATGACAATATGCTGTTCATGTTTTTTTTACAGTCATTGGTACTGTACTGCCTGGTGGCTGTGTGTGTGTGTGTGTATGCGCGCACACACACACACACACACGAGAGTGGCCCATTGTGTAGATCTGAGCACGCTTCCTTCCTGTCACGACTGCTGTATATGTGCATGAAAGAGAGCGTGCAGAACATACACACACACACACACACACACACACACACACGCACGCACAGATCTCATTTGACAGAGCTGTGACTTAACACTCAGCCTTCAGAAAACCTCTCCAAAAATAACACTCCACTCCCACCAGCCAACTACTCCTCCTTTGGCCAAAAAGGTCACAGGCAGTCTCGCCTATTTGGAAATTTCCCAGAATCTTTCTGTCATGGTTGACCTCAGCCCAGGGGTCACGGCAGACTGAGATCACGTCCACATTAGGCCAGGTAAACAGAAATACGCATATTTGAGGTGAAAACGTCATTCATCTCATCTCAGTCCAGATTTTGTATCATCATCATTTTTGTATCATTTTGAACCATGGCATCAGTGTCGGAATAAGCCGTTTTAATGTGAACTTAAGGGCTAAACAGAGAAATAATTATGTGTATATTTACCCAGCTTAATGTGGACAGGGTCTGAGTAAAGCCTTCAAAACTAGGATTAAGACAGTCACTAAAACATTTATGTATTGTTTTTCTTTCCTCTCTCTCTCTCTCTGTGCGTGTGTGTGTGTGTGTGTGTGTGTGTGTGTGTGTGTGTGTGTGTGTCATTTACACATTCCAGGATTGTGGCCCACCTGAGTCAGGCTGGAAATAATGGATTCCAAGATGCTGTAACATCACACTCAGGTGTGGTGTGTGTGTTGAGAGAGAGAGAGTACTGCACCCAAAAATACGATGCAACACTGAAGATGTGTTGAAATTCATTGTGTGGTGTATCCTAGCTAATTGGATAGTACCAACACCCCAGATGTAATTGTTAAGTCCCCCTTTACATGTCAACCGTCAGCACAAGGGTGTGTGTATGCATGTTTTAGTGTGTGCAGTAGAAAGGGACGGGAGAGTGTGTGAGATAAACATGTGAAGAGTTTGATTCCAAAATGCTATATCTCCATTTTTGAAAACATTAATAAGTCATGTTATTTAATTGTTTATTTCAGGTAATATCAATAAAACTGCAGTTGTGTTGGTTTGAAGTAAAAAACAATAAATGTAGTAACAATAACGTAATTATAGTTCCATATTACTCCAAATTCCACATTATTCCAAAACAAAATGATTTATGAAAATGAATGAAAATGGAGGATATAGCATTTTGGAACCAAACTCTTCATACATTGTTCAGTGTATTTGCAAAGGAGGAGAGGACAGTTAAGAGAAGACTGTCAACTTTCTTATGATGTCATGACAGATAAATGTGTGTGTGTATGTGTGTGTAGATTGTGTATTTGTGTGGGTACCACGTGAATGTGATGTATGTATAGTCTTTGTGTTTGCCAAGTGGGTGTGCATGTATTTAAGCAAGACAGCAACTCCCTTTATACGATGGCTACTCTGCATCATGTGTGTGTTTGTCTTTTGCAGCCTTCTTCAAAAACAAAGTAATTTCTATAAGGGAGGCTATTGGTAGCATGGGTAATATGTTTGATAGTACACCCAAAAACAGCCCCCCAAAATGAAGGTTCTTTAGCACTATTACTCAATCTGAGTTTAGTAAAATTATAACTCAAACCGGCTCCTCAACATGTGCTTTGGTTCCAATCCCTACTAGATTCCTCAAAAATGTATATGATAGCTTAGCTCCCTTTATTCTCAAGGTAATAAATACCTCATTAGAAATAGGTATATTTCCAACTGCTTTTAAAACCGCTGTTGTGAAACCTTTACTTAAAAAGTCGAATCTTGACCATAATAATCTGAGCAACTATATCAAACCTACCGTTCCTGAGCAAAGTACTTGAAAAAGTAGTTTCTAATCAGTTAAATACCTTCCTCAACGAAAAAAGTATCCTTGAAAAATTCCAATCAGGTTTTAGATCAAATCACAGCACAGAAACGGCTCTAGTAAAAATAGTCAATGATCTTAGACTGGCTACTGACTCAAACAAAGTCTCAGTCCTTATTCTTCTAGATTTGAGTGCGGCATTTGACACCATTGATCATAGCATCCTAATTCACCTACGATAATGCTCTAAACTGATTTCAAACCTACATTACTGGCAGAGATTTTTATATCAATCTAGGAGATCACGTGTCTGTAAAACATGACTTGCCTTTTGGTGTGGCCCAGGGGAGCTGCCTTGGTCCCCTGCTCTTTTCCCTATATATGCTTCCGTTGGGAAACATCATAAGTCAGCATAATGTAAACTTCCACAGCTACGCAGATGATACCCAATTGTATATTTCTGTGGAGCCAACTAACCCAGATGGCCTTTGCTCCCTCACTGCATGCCTAACCTCCATTAATCAGTGGATGAGCAAAAAAAATTGAAACTAAATGATGACAAAACAGAGCTACTTTTGGTTGGACCAAAACCAAAGTGAGACATTGTTCTTAGTAATCTGGGGAACTTGGCGCACCAGGTCAAACCAAAAGGAACAAGCCTCGGTGTCATCTTAGATGCAGAGTTAAGTTTTAAGCCACATATAAGTAAAGTTACTCAGACAGCCTATTTCCACCTGAGAAACATTGCCAAAGTGCGGCCCTTTTTAACTCAACAAGATGCAGAAAAACTAATTCATGCCTTTATCACTAGCAGGTTAGACTACTGCAATGCACTTTTCACTGGTCTTCCCAAAAAACATCTAAAGAAATTGGCACTCATACAGAACTCTGCGGCTAGACTTTAAACTAAGACCAAGAAGAGAGAACATATCACCCCTGTGTTGGCTGAACTGCACTGGCTCCCTGTTTCCTATAGAATTGATTTTAAGGTTATGTTAATTACTTACAAAGCTCTGAATGGCATAGCACCCTCATATATCTCTGAGCTTTTAATATCTTATCAACCACAAAGGAAACTTAGATCATCCAATTCTAATCTTTTAATTGTACCCAAAGTGCTCCACAAGCAAAGTGGAGAAGCTGCGTTTATCCATTATGCCCCAAAACTATGGAACACCCTGCCTCTGTACATCAAGCAGGCGAGTTCAGTAAATATTTTTTAAAAAGATCTAAAAACATACCTGTATAGGAAAGCCTTTAGTTAACTCATCTTATCCTGTAGACTACTTTTTCAGATTATTCTACATCTGCTGCCATTGGAGGGCGCAGCCAGCCAGAAGCAGATGGGCTCCCCCTATTAAGTCAGGATCTGCTCAAGGTTTCTTCCTGGAATATGGGAGTTTTTTTGCTTGCCACAGTTGCCATATGGCGTGCTTGTGGGGGGTAAAGGGTTAAGGCTGCCAGTCTTGAATGTCTGTGTATAAAGTCAAATAATTGTGACATGTGCTAAGAACAAGCTAAGGTTGGCTGCTTGGAGTCCGCATCAACGGGGCCTAAGCATTTGTTAGCCTAGGCATTTGTCAGCAAAGCCTTTATAGTATAATAGTATTTCTGATATGTTGCTGATTGGATCATAAACGGCCACAGCAACAAAGGGGAATGACTGACTCTTCTCTAATAACTGTGTTACGTGTTATTTTCTATATTTCTGATATGTTGCTGATCATCAAATTGGATCATAAACGGCCACAGCAATGAAGAAAAGTGAAAGTGATTGATAATGACTGACTATTATTGTGTTACATGCTCCAAATGTAAAGCACTTTGAGCTGCATTCTGTGTATGAAAGGGGCTATACAAATAAAGCTTATTATTATTAATTATTATTATTATATTATCGAAGGACGGCAAAGTTGGTGTTTTCATCATGAATTAACATGGGCAACTAGGAGAGAGTGTATAACTCATTATTAGCTACTGTGCATCTGTGGTGTGTGTGTGTGTTACATGTAAACAGGAGAGTAGCTCCTTCATGTTGTAGCCGTCGTACATCTGTCAGCTGTGTGTGTGTGCAGTGTGTGTGTGTGTGTGTGTGTGTGTGTGTGTGTGTGTGTGTGTGTGCGCGCGTGTGTCATATGTAAACAGGAGAGTAGCTCCTTCATGATGTAGCCATCGTAGATCTGTCAGCTGTGTGTGTGTATGTGTGTGTGTGTGTGTTCTAGCGTGTGTGTGTATGTGTGTCTTACATGTGAACAGGAGAGTAGCTCCTTCATGATGTAGCCGTCGTAGATCTGTCGGCTGCGTGTGTGTGTGTGTGTGTGTGTGTGTGTGTGTGTGTGTGTGTGTGTGTTCTAGCGTGTGTGTGTATGTGTGTCTTACATGTGAACAGGAGAGTAGCTCCTTCATGATGTAGCCGTCGTAGATCTGTCGGCTGCGTGTGTGTGTGTGTGTGTGTGTGTGTGTGTGTGTGTGTGTGTGTGTGTTCTAGCGTGTGTGTGTATGTGTGTCTTACATGTGAACAGGAGAGTAGCTCCTTCATGATGTAGCCGTCGTAGATCTGTCGGCTGCGTGTGAGCCTCTCCTCCTCGGAGTCCAGCTTTTCATACTCCTTAATCTGAGGGGCAAACAACAACAGGATTAACTTTAATCTCATACACACTAATGACAGGACAGGAAACTCTCCTGACGTGCTGCGTGCGTCTGTGTACATGTGTGTCTGCACGTAAATGTGTGTGTGTGTGTGTGTGTGTGTGTGTGTGTGTGTGTGTGTGTGTGTGTATCCAGGGTTTCCCGCAGCACTTTGCAGTTAAGGCGGCCGCCTTAGCAACACACGCCTGCCGCCTTAACTAGCCTGCGTCATGAAAAAAAAAAAAAAAAGAATGTATATATACATAGGTAGGCCTATATGAGCGATGTCTGCCGTGTTACTCTAGGCCTACTGTTTTCTCCCTTTCATTCAAAACCGTGACCAACGCCAGTCTCCCTTCTCTGCAGAACGCATACAAAATAATAATAAAAAACTGAACTGGAAGTTTTTACAATCTTTAAATGCCGTAAATCCTCAAATTATGGCCGGGTTATATTATTTACTTAGGCTGCACAAAGCACAGGGCTTTATTTAGGGCAGGCTTAATCGAGGCAGACCTTTATTTCTACGTTTTATTGTGAGGCATGCGTTTCGTTTGGAGCGGCATACCAGCGGTAGGCTATCAAAAGCATACTTTTGGAGTGTTTGATTATATTGCTAAATGTTGGGACTGATAGGCACTGAAATCTGGGGGGTATTTGAATGTTCACTATTACCTTTCATGTAGTTAAAAGGATTTCCACCCACTGTGTTTATTGTGAGACAGGCAGTTGCTTATTCATTCGTTGAACGTGCGCTATGCTGTAATGGAAACATTATTGCGTAGCCAAGTAGGCCTAGCCTATGCCTACGGTAGCCTAAATTGAGTAATTTTTTACTCTAGCCTACTGTTTTTTTTTAAATTGTTATTATTATTAAATTCGTAGGCTGGAATGCCTCGCAACTGTAGGCTAAGGCAAGCTCAGAAGGCTGGTAGCTTGAGAGCGACCTGTTGAGACCCATTAGGACAACGACATTTCATTGGCAATAAACCAACCAACAAAATATAAAATATTAAGAAGAGCTCTTTAATTTCATTGAGTTAAATCAAAACAATGTATTTTAGTGCTCGTGGACTGATAGGCTACATGGCAATTATCATCCCTGCCATAATTTGAGGATTAACGGGTAGGATATGCCTCCGAATCGTGTGATGCGTCTGAACAGCAGCATCTGGTGGTTGAATGTCATCATTCTATCTATCATCGTTCGCCAAACATTCTAATCAAAATTGTAAATCTTACACAAAAGTATAAAATAATCTAAACTTCATTCAATCTCCTTGTATAAAACAGACTTGCGGAACAGGCAGCAGGGCAACAGACAGCCTGCATGAAAATAGGCATAAATGGTCCGCACTTGTAAAAGAGTGCAATTACCAAAGGGCCTTTGTTGTTTTGCACTTTCTTTTACACTTCAGTGTTGTATTGTTTGTATAGTGTTTGTTAAAATGGCACACATTAATTCACTGTTATTTGTATAGTATTGTATATTTTGGAACTGTTATTTTGATGAATAATTGTTCTACATAATTTTATAAATTGTTAAATGTGGTCACCCACGGCAAACCCTATTTTTGTTCATTTATGGCAATTTCTGTGCTGTAAACTAATTCATGTTTAGTATTTTAGCCATAAACACACTGGTTATGTAGGAATACATTGTGAGAGGCCTACTGCAAAGAGGTCACACCCACAAAGTATGGTGGAGGAGTTTAACAGTTTAGAAAAGGTCAAAAACTAGGGCATGCGTTTCAGTCCTCCATGAAGTGGTTACTTGCGTTAAACCAGGGGAAAGTCATTTGAGTTATAAAATAGGCCACGTTACAGATGTCCTCCCACAGACTGCAGAATTATTTACGGGTGCACATAAAAATCAAACGCTTTGTTTTTGGTTAAGATTACCAATCGAATGTTTCTGGTAGTCTTCAGTTGTTTCAGTAGTAGCCGGCATCCTTGTTGCATGTAAATAATTCAGCTATCGGGCTGATCTCCAAGGAACTTGGTGCAGGGGTGCAGCATTGGCCATGAAATGGCAATTATAATTTCAAACAGGTCTGACTCCCGAGGTGGATTCAAGGATCTGGCCTGTGCAGAGGTCTTCTTCTGGCTTGTGGATTGACAGTATAACAGTGTGTGTGTGTGTGTGTGTGTGTGTGTGTGTGTGTGTAGCTGAATATGTCTATGTGTGAAAAGAATGACAAATTCTTGGTGTGTGTGTGTGCGCTTGTGGTGGGTGGTGACTGCATGTTGTGTGTGGGAGGGAAAAGTGTGATTCTGCGGGGTGTGTGTGTGTGTGTGTGTGTGTGTGTGTGTGTGTGTGTGTGTCCTCACCTCCTCGTAGAACTTTAGCTGGGGCACAGCCTCGTCTATTTCATTCATGCAGAAGTCCTTGAAGAGTAGGAAACCTGAATAACAACACAAACGACAAAAACATAATATTTACTTGTTTGTTTGATTCTTGTTTGTATTTAAAACCTCCTCTGTAAAACAGCAACAGCCACCAAATAACAAGGCAACATTTCTGGGTGACAGAAACAGCCTGTTCAGACAGACTTCTCCGCTTTGCTTCACTGATTCGGTCTTGTTTGTTCAGTCTTAAGAAGTGGCTGAGCTGGACGAGAGAAAACAAGCACCACAGTGTTTCCACCAGACGACTCGACACAAACAAAACCCGCTGGCCAAGCAATCGACAACAGGACTAAGAGATCCGGTACGATCCTTGTGGCCAGAACTAGCGGCGGAGAGAGACTGCACCGCCATCTGGGCCTGAGCTTGTCAGAAGCAACGCTGTGCAGAATTCTCAAGCCACATTCTAATGTATGTTTTTAATATATGTTTGAACTAGTTTCAGTATGATCTTCCAACAAATTATCATGGTGGTTTTGTGTGGTTGTGTGAACCACACCCCTGTCATTTAGGTCGCCAATTCACTAATCGCTTTAAACCAATTCACTATTCGCTTTAAACCTTCAGTTATAGGTGCAGACTGTAAATTAGGCTAGGACAATCAATCAGCTGCCAGAGGATTAGCTTCAGCCTGGCCAGGTCAAGGAGAAAGCCCCGAGTCCCTCTCAAAACAAGGAATTACGACTTAGAAATGTTTCAACGCTTGGGTTAGTGCACAGGCTCGTGAGCATTGTACGCTCAGGACTAACCGTCGTAATGGAAAGGTTGAGGAGAATGCACCTCAGCTCTGCTGATATTAATGTTGTTCGCTGCGCTATGTTTTTGGGTTTTGAATATTTGTTTAATAGCTCGTTGCAGATCAGTGACCGTTGCCTAATGGAGCCCAAACGAGTAGGCTATAAAAACAAACAAACCGAGAGCATAAACAAATAAGCGGGGTGTAAAAACACACAAAGCGAGTGTATTTACAGCTTTGGCCTGCGCCTCTGCAAGGTGAGTGGGAGCCGCCCGCTGTTATCTGCCCATCTCTCACCCCTGAGTCCGCAGCCAAACATCTCAATCCGGGGCCGAGCGGAAGCACTCAGTATCCACGGGGAGTTTACACAAAAGACTTTACTACGCAGCACTGGGCAGAACGCCATCCCTCCATCCCTCCCTCACCTCTTTATTTATAATGAACTGTCGGAGGGGATGTTTGGGGAAAAGGGTGGAACCTGGCTGTGTTCAACTAGGCAGGGCTGGGAGGGGATGTTCCTGGCGGGTCGGATTGCAGCGTCAGATTGGCTTTTAAGTGGAAAGTTGAACACCGCAGGGGGGGTGGGGGGTTGTCTTTTCCAGGTTACCTCGACTACTGCAGGAGCGCAGAGGATGACGCACGACTCATTAGGTTAAACTACTTTTCAGCTGAATCCGCACCTAGGGGGAGCTACCCCACTGCCACGGCAGGATGACGCAAACCTCCTGTTCCAAGTTCCAAGTCTGAACTAGAATCTTCCAGTCATTATTTCCCAAAGTTCTAAGCTGATCTGAAAGAATGACTCAAAAAGCTCTAGTTCTTGTTCTAGTTCTGATTCAGAGTAAACGGTCAACTAGAGAAAAAAACCTGTGAAAGCATATTGAGTGTGTGTCTGGGTGATTACAGCCATTGTTGTTCATTTCCACTTCACTGCATATGGCTGCAGTGATTTCATACGAGAGCTTCCTTGAACACAGTTCAATTCTATACATTTTAACACTTATTGAAAGTATGGCACCACAGATGAATGGAGAAAACTAGGAAGAGAAAAACACAAACCAACGCAAGCAAAGCAACACTGCACAATGGCCTCAGCCAAACATCTCTCAGCAGAGTCTGTGACACTGAGACACAAGGCTCAATAGCATGCAGTCAAAACAGACTGACTGATGAGTGAGTCAGTCAGTAGTGACTAGCGTTAGACTCAGCGATGACTAAAACAACAAAGACTCAGCCAATGGACATCTGAAAGAAAAACAAAACAAAAACAATCAACATCGTCCCTGATTACCACTACTGGGGAAATGTAAGTGGTGGGCAGCCGTGGCCCACTGGTTAGCACTCTGGACTTGTAACCGTCGGGTTGCCGGTTCGAGCCCCGACCAGTGGGCCGCGGCTGAAGTGCCCTTGAGCAAGGCACCTAGCCCCTCACTGCTCCCCGAGCGCCGCCGTTGAAGCAGGCAGCTCACTGCGCCGGGATTAGTGTGTGCTTCACCTCACTGTGTGTTCACTGTGTGCTGAGTGTGTTTCACTAATTCACCGATTGGGTTAAATGCAGAGACCAAATTTCCCTCACGGGATCAAAAAAGTATATATACTTATAAGCTCTGAAAAGGCAGGAAGCCCATTACCAGGCCTGCTTCCATTTTGGTGCTTTGCTGCTCTGACGGCCTACAATACCCTCTCGACTCTAGAAAGAGGAAGTCCATGGTCCTCAACACACAAGCACGTATTTCAGCCCATAAACCGTACACTCAGACCTTGTGCGCAGAAATGTCAACATCAGCAAATTATACTTCACAAAATAAGGGCTTTTTCCTGTTCCTATGTTTTTGAGGTACAAATACATTCACACACACACACAGACACAGACAACACTCCACACTCTGGATTGAGTGTTTTTGTGCGTGTCTGTGTACATAACATAGAACAGAAAATAATAACACACACACACACAAACATTATGGCCAGTGACCTTCTCGTCCTCAAGCAGAAGCAGTGGCTTACGCACCCATTGGACCAAAGGGATGCATCACACACACATACCCTCATCTATGTATGTTACACACACACACACACACACACCCATCATCTGTGGACTCGCACCGATACGCCACTGGCAATCACCCTGTGTGTGTGTGTGTGTGTGTGTGTGTGTGTGTGTGTGTGTGTATCACACACAAATGAGGTGATGTGTTGTCTTTCCAGATCCTCCTGTTAGTGTGTGTAGCCATCATTAACCTGGCTCTCTCAGGTGTTAAAACAAACACCATTTACCTGGGCATAACTCATTACATGGGTGCGTGGGTGTGTATACTGATCAAGCAGGGAACACAAGCACAAGGCCCCAGGGTGTGTGACTGTGTGTGTGTGTGTGTGTGTGTGTGTGTGTGTGTGTGTGTGTGTGTGTGTGTGTGTGTGTGTGTGTGTGTACGTATTTTGCAACCAGATCAGGATAGTAGTGGATGTATATGGGTGTGTGTATATGGGTGTGTGTGTATGGGTGTGTGTGTGTGTTAGAGAGACATCCAGGACACTGGACAACAGCCTGAGATTAGAGCCAGTGGAGAGGATCAGTCTTAATCACGCCAGGAAACATACTCGTCTAATTCACCAAATCCTCCCTCTCTCCAACCATACACACACCCCCTCTGCGCGCACACACACACGCTCTGACCTTTCACTCCAGCCTCTCCCGCTGGGAGCAGAACGTGCTGTCTTCATCAAAGAGAAGAGATGTAGAGCGAGAGAGAGGGGGGGGTGGAGAGAGGGAGTGAGAGAGAGAAAGAGAGAGAGAGACAGAGAGAGAGAAACAGAAAGGGCTACTCAAACATCAGTTGTGGTTTGCAGTAGCAAAATAAACCGTGACCAAACGGTGTAGTGATGCAGCACTACTGCAGAGACACACACACACACACAAATACCCTCCCTGATCTGATCGGCTAGTGTAGATGAACCACATCTCCATGGAAACAGCAGAGGCCCCCCCTTTAGCTGTCCATAATGGAAGACTACAGAGAAAGACAGCACGTACACAGGCACGCACACACGTACACAACACACAAACACGGCCTGTTCCTGTTGATGCGTGTACTAAAAACAGCTGACCACACAAGTGCATGAAAATATATGAATAGAAATGTAAATGAAAATGTAGAAAGTCACATAAAACTGTAGTTCTCTCAGTCTGTGTGTGTGTGTGTGTGTGTGTGTGTGGGGCGTATAGTTTGTAATACTACGGCTATTCGCTTATTTTTATTATGAAATATGTCAGTCTGGTAAACTGCAATTAAATATTCCATTCTATGCTATGCTGATGTGTTGAAGCTATGTCAATTACATACTTTATACTGTGAAAAAAAAAGAAAATGACGCAGTGTTGAAATGTCGAAATGAGCAATGTCGAAAGTCAAGCGCAATTAAATGGAGGTCATCAAACTGGTACTACTTGCCATCTTTGGACAAGAATGATGTAACGGCCACCTTTCCAAAGCTAATAAATGACCTGGCCTCTCGTTCTTATCAATTACGATGGCCCAGACAAGACATCCATTGATTCTAAGCAGTCTTACCTGCTATCTCCTCAACACTTAATTAATGAGTTAATTAATTAATGTACTGCACTTACACAAGATACAAGCACATGCTGTGCCTCAGACTGGGATGAGGTTAAGGGCCAGTAGCAATTACCAGCGTGCTCTTGCCAAACGACGACGCTGCACTGGGCCGTGCATAAGCAGTCACATCACAGTAGCACAACGACGACGCTGCACTAAGGTGCACATTAGCAATCACAACAGCACAACGACGATGCTGCACTAAGGTGCACATTAGCCTTCACAGTAGCACAACGACGATGCTGCACTAAGGTGCACATTAGCCTTCACAGTAGCACAACGACAACGATGCACTAGGGTTCACACAAGCCATCACAGTAGCACAACGACGACGTTGCACTAAGGTGCACATTAGCCTTCACAGTAGCACAATGACGACGCTACAGTAAGGTGCACATTAGCCTTCACAGTAGCACAACGACAACGCTGCACTGGGCCGCCCGCACATAAGCCATCACAGTAGCACAACGACAACGATGCACTAGGGTTCACATAAGCCATCACAGTAGCACAACGATTACGTTGCACTAAGGTGCACATTAGCCTTCACAGTAGCACAATGACGACGCTACAGTAAGGTGCACATAAGTCTTCACAGTAGCACAACGACAACGACAGACTAGGGCGCTCATAAGCAATCACAGTAGCAGAACGACGCTACACTACACGTTACACACAGGTTCCTCTCTCCAATGGGCATCTCTGTCTGGGGAGGACAGTTGCACAACCACAGTCACCTTGCTGATAGCTCCCATTGTAATAGTCAATGTAATTTCTACTGGGTTTCAAAATAAATGCTTGGCTCTTACGGCTTCATCCATTCCACAGTCATCTCTCCTAACTTGAATCGCTTCTTTCTAATGATGTCTTGCTTCCATGTAGTAACAACTCAAAGTAAGAACATTCAAGTTAAATATGGATGCAATTCATAGGTGTAAAATATGCAATTTACACATAAGCCCTTTTTCCATAAGGTTTTCAAACAAATTAACTCATAATTCGATGTAATGAGCGATATTAGAAGCACCAAAACAGTTTTCCATTCAATAGAATGATTCTAGCGAATTAAAATGAAGTCATCATGTCCCTGTTAATGCGCATCTTTCTACTGCGCTGGGCGGTTTTCCATCAACAGATGTAGCGAATGGAACACTTCTAGCGAATGTATCAAAGGTAGCGAATGGAACACTATTGTGAGGTGAACGTCTTGATATGTGCGAGACAAACTTCAGATTATCGCACTAGCTTTGTGAACATTCTGGAACTTACATCGTTCCAACCCTTTTCCATCACATTAATGTCGAAGTAACTCTTGTTAATCCACCTCTGGTGAGTGCATTAACTTATCACGACAAAACCGACGTTACATTGATATAAGCCCTCTTTCATCACACGTGTCACACTAACTTTTTTATGCGCATCGTATTTAAGCGAATTCTTTGGGAAAAGGCCTATAGATACAGCTGCTTTCTCTGCCAGACAGGCAGTTGATTGCACTGGAACTGCACAAACTTGCGTGTGTGTAAGGGAGGGAGGGGGGTTGTGTAACAGGTAAGCCACCACTGTCCTGCACCCCCCCCCCCCCCCCAACACACACACCCACAGTCATACCTGCAGCATGATGGAGTTCAAGCTGATTACTGCTGTTAAAATAGGCGGCTAATGCTCACTCTAATTGGATCGCTATGGAATAATCTCCCTGGAGGTGGAAGCATCGACCACACACACACACGCACACACACACACACTCCCGCGGTGCAGTGACGCTTGACCTCATCTGTCTGCCTTTGGGTTTTGCTCCTTGCCTAGAAGCGGCAGCAGCTTGCCCTCACACCCCTTTCTGATTGGACAGCCCCGACTCGCTGGGTGTGATAGGCTCGTTGGTGCTCTCCCTGGCTGAGGTTGTGTGAGGGTGGGGACTTGGGAGTTCAGACTCCTTGATCTCCCATTCAGGCTCAATGGGAGACATTTTGGAAAAGGGCAGCAAGAGACAATGTGTCTCAGTGTTAAACAATTAAAATAGCGTTAAGCAGATCAGGGTTTTAGAAAAGAAAAGGGAGGGAATGAATGCTTCACTAGCTCTGTTTCCAAAACAAAACCAGCAGGTGAACCATGACATGGATTTTATTTCTAGACAGCATTACACATTGACACTGTGTGTGTGTGTATGTATATATATCCCAGGCAAAGGGATGCTTACTTTTGTTTGTGTGTGTTTGTGGTATGTGACTATGCTAGAGCGTGCATGTGTGTATTAGCACATGTGTGTATTAGCGTGTGTTAGTGTGTATGTGTGTATGTAAGACAAGGCCACTGATAGCAGGGGCTCTTATCAGATGCTCATTCTCCTGGCTGCTAAAGAGGTGTCAGAGACCTGCTGTCCCACTCACGTGCCAACAATGGCCAACGCGACCATAATCACGTGTGTGTGTGTGATCTCAAAATCCACCAGCTGATGACTCCTTAGAGAGAGAGGAGACAACTGAACACAGTGTGTGTGTGTGTGTGTGTCCATGCATGACTTTTTTTTGTCAACCTGCGTGCTTCAGAGTGCTGCATACAGTTCCTTCACAGGCACAACCCCGCTGTAACCTGGCAACCATTAACATGGCCATTTGTGTCAGGAGGGGAGAATACAAACAAACAAACAAACAAACAAACAAACAAACACAGAGACAGACAGACAGACAGACGCAGACATTCCATGATGTCCCTTGTGCCTCTCCCCTTC
The DNA here is from genome assembly GCF_046254945.1 of Alosa pseudoharengus. Classification (NCBI taxonomy): domain Eukaryota; kingdom Metazoa; phylum Chordata; class Actinopteri; order Clupeiformes; family Clupeidae; genus Alosa; species Alosa pseudoharengus. Next base: position 17,738,925 of record NW_027468609.1, on the reverse strand, counting down.
TGCTATCTCTCCTGACCTCCCTTCCCCTCTCTTTATCTCTCTTCTCTGCCTCTTTTCCTGACTGCAGCAGCCTAGAGGAGAGAGAGAGAGACAGGGGTGGGGAGAGAGAGACAGGGGTGGGGGGAGAGAGAGGGGGAGTGAGAGAGCAAAAGAGAGGAGGTGATGGGGGCAGAGAGAGCAAAAGAGAGAGAGATAGAGAGAGAGAGAGGGAAAGTGAAAGAGCAAAAGAGAAAAGCTGTGTGTGTGTGTGTGGGGGGGGGGGGGGTCTAGCTGCCTGTCTGTCTGTATGTCATGACTGCTTTTATCATCAAGCTTTGCGCTGCCATCTCTCCTCCTTTCTGTTGCTCTCTGCACTTCTCCGTTCACACCTCTCCCTCTCCCCTTATCCTTCTCTTCTTCCCTCTCATCACATTTGTGTCTCTCTATCCATGCAGCCACTTCCATCTCACATCAACTGGCCTCTCCATAAACACACTGCCAGACCCAGAGTGCCTTATCAACATGTTTGGGCGCACGCACACTCTCTCTCTCTCTCTCTCTCTCTATGTCACTGCCTGGATGAGATGCCTGCTGTGGACCCTTATTGATTAAATGGCTTGTTGACAACCAGCAGCCCTGCTATACAGCTCTCTTCAGTTTGGACCGCACACACACACACACACACAGTGACAAACACACACTCAGAGATCCACACACAGTGACATCCACTCACGGACACAGACCACACACACATTGTCTCTCAGATACAGACACGATCATGGTGCAGACCAGTTATTTCCACAGCTGTCTTCTGACTAAAAACAGGCAGATCAACTTTCACTAGCATTATGTTGTTCAAAAAAAAAAAAAAAGAGAGAAAATTACAATAAAACTAAATAAAATCAGTATTTGCATGATTAGTATTAATGATTAGCATCAGTTATTCTGCAGTTCCATTCCAAGCCCACTCTCTGGATGGACTGGCCAGGCTGTTCCGGGTGTGTGCAGGGCAGGCGAGGCGGCTCCAGTGCACGCCTGGGAGGAAACTAGCGTTCAGGAAGTGCCTGCCTGCCTGCCCGCCTGTGTGCCTGCTGCTGCTAAATTGGTGACCTATTCTGATGGTGCTGCTGTGTGTTTGTGTGTGTTTGTTTGTGTGTGTGTGTGTGTGTGTGTGTGTGTGTGTGTGTGTGTGTGTGTGTGTGTGTGTGTGTGTGTGTGTGTGTGTGTGTGTGTGTGTGTGTGTGTGTGTGTGATTCAAGTTTCAGTTTGGTTGATGCTGAGGCGTTAAACTGAACCTGCTGATTCAAAAACAAGCCCTGGGCTTGTGTATCCTGTCGCCCTCCAAAACACAAATGTGTGTGTATGCCCCCCCCCCCCCCCCCCCCCCCATGGTGAACTGAATGGTCCTGTGTGTATGGAGAAGAAGCATGCCCACGCAGTGCCACTCACTGTTTTTAAAGTACTTAGCAGGCTGCCATGTTAGATTGTGTGCCCGCCTGACGCGATAACTTATGTAAACATGCACCCAGCTTTATTGAATTGGTTATGGGTCTGGGTTATTAAGTGGTAGCATGGTGCATTTATGACATATTCAAATAGCTTTATCAGCGATATCAAACAAATACATATAAAATGTCCCTTTTGAAGGAGTTTGACCACCTTCAATGCAAAATACACACACACACACACAGTTAGAACACACCAATGACTGACACGGTCATGGGAACGCATGCAGCCATCACAAAGAACTAAACCATTGATCTGAAAGAACCCATTGGATTCACAATCAGAGGTACTCAATGCATGTGTGTGTGTGTGTGTGTGTGTGTGTGTGTGTGTGTGTGTGTGTGTGTGTGTGTGTGTCCTGAAACCACTGACCAGTCTTTGGCACCACATGAATCACAAACACTTTTCTGAGCACTAGGTGTCCAGTCCTGAGAGAGGTTGCCCTGAATGAGATGAGTGGAATAATTAAGTTTGCTGACGCTTCTTGGAGAGCTGCAAAGTGAGGCCCTGCGTCAGCACCTTACGAGATTAAATCCAGCCTGCACCCAGACCTGACACAGACAACCTCTAGCCCTCCCACATCTCACGGTCTCTATCCTTATCTCACTTCATCTCTCTTTCCTCACTCCATCCCGCCATCCTCCTCACTCCATCTCTCCCTGACACTCACTCTCTCACTCTCACCAAATTCCCCTTTCTCACCTTATCTTACACTTGACGAAACCCTAACCCCTTCTCTGATTGGTCGAACTGTGACCGACCACACCCTCTAGCCCCCCACCCGCTGCCCCCCGATTGGCTGCTGGTCCTGACAGTCCCTGCTGGCTCTAGCGGTATGGCGGGCGGTCGGTGCCCTTGTCTGGCCAGACACCCACACCCACTGGCACAGCCAGGATCACAACGCGTCAATAACACAAACAAACACCAGCCCAGATGATTACAGCCATTTCCTGCTCTCAATGTTTCCCAGGTTTAGAACACACACACTCTCTCATTTACTCTCTCTCTTTCTCCGTCACACACACACACACACACACACACACAATCTCTTTCGCTCTCACACCCTCGCACACACTCCGCACTGAGGATAAATGATTAACAGGGTGATAAGCAGAGCAGATTTGCATAGTTTTAGAATTGGTGAGGTGGGCATGGCTTGGAATGGTATTTGTATTTGTGTGTGTGTGTGTGTGTGTGTGTGTGTGTGTACGCACATAGATTCACAGCTACAGGCTCTTTTAGCCATCTTTCAGGAAGTGCGCAGTCGACACAAGAGTCCGAACGCAAGACGCCCACACACAGCCGTGCACACGCACACACACACACACGGACACACAAGGACAGACGTACATGAACGCATAAATCCACCCACACAGTCTCACACACACAAAGAAACTAGGGGAGTGAGGAGGAAACAGCACGTAAGCCACACACACAACATTCATACATCACACACAAACACACACTCACAGCATTCATACAACATACATCACACACACTCACAGCATTCATACAACATACATCACACACACACACACACACAACATTCATACAACATACATCACACACGCCGAGTGTGAACAATGGCATTTCACACACACATGATAATGACCAAACGACAAGACAAAGGAGACCCCCCGCCAAAACACACACACACACACACACACACACACAGTTTGCACAGGCATGAGTGCATTAGTGCAAACTCAGTATAGTTAGAGAAGACTGAGCCCAGAAAAACACATGAACAAAAAAGAGGAGAATTAGACACACACCTTTCTAAACTCAAACTGAAACACACACACCCTAAACATGCACACACAGTCAGCAAGTGTCCGTTTATTTTTGGGTTTACTTGTCATCACTTCTGTTTCGCTCTTAGCCAGTCATGCACACCCACACAAGCAAGCTCATATGTACGTGCGCGCGAACACACACACACACACACACACACACACGCCTTCTCTGTGCTACACACACACGCCTTCTCTGTGCTACACACACACACACACACACACACACACACACACACACACAAGCCTTCTCTGAGCCACACACACACACACGCCTTCTCTGTGCTACTCTCAAGCAGTACTTCTCCATGGTCTCCACCGGTCTGCTGAGTAGTGAACAAGAGTGGGAAGGAATGCCAAAGTGTGAGAGCGAAACACAGAAATAGAGAGGGTGGGGAGAGGTGTGTGTGTGCGTGTGTGTGTGCGTGTGTGTAGGAGTGAGAAGGAAGATATGTACGCAAGATAGAGAGAGAGATTAAGATAAAGAGAGGGTGTAGAACACTCAGAGAGAGAGAGAATGAAAGAAAGAGAGAAAGAGAACAGGTGAAAGACACAATTGAAAAACAATAAAACACCTCAAATCAATCAGTGAGTGAGTGAGTGAGTGAGTGAGTGAGTGAGTGAGTGAGTGAGTGAGTGAGTGAGTGAGTGAGTGAGTGAGTGAGGCTACATCGAGCACGTAACTGAACTGTGCTCTGTTCGAGTAGAGTCTGCTGCAACAATTAGCTTCCAATGTAATCAATGGAACTGGCTACACAGGATGTGATAGTGACACCACGTACTTAAAAAAAATAGACAAGGAAGAAAAATGTGAAAAATAGACCTACACTACATTACATTACAGCCCATAGAGGGCTGTAATGTAAAGGCTATCATGATCATTTTGCCGTATGGTAGAAACATTTGTTCAGTATATAACATGTTTTGTTTATAACTTAAACCAACACACTTTTCCACAATATTCTACTTTTTTAGATGCACATGTATATTTCAAGAGCATTTTCTCCAATTGGTTTTGAGGATATTTATACTGATCTCTGCTGCATCTTTAATTAGGAATGCTCTGCTTCTCCTCATCAGAGTAGTGAATGTTGCATTTATAAATTGCAGGGTCATAGGCTGCGGAGCTTGTACCTTCTGACACAGTGAGTGTCACATCTTGACTCTCACTCACTTGTGAGGGCCCTTTGCCTATTATTTCCCTCTCCTCCTAACTCTTTCTCCTCATTTCCACCTTTCTGCCCGATTTCCCTTCTGTCTCCTGTGAATAACTGACCAATAATCAATATCATGCTTAGATAATATCCATTATTATATAAATTATCTACTATCTAGGCTACTGCTACTATATGCTACTATTGGTTCAGACTCTGATATCTAATTTTCAGTGCAGGTTAGCTAGCTGCAACTCCACTGAATTTCAGCATAACATTTTGAGTAGGCCTTGAAGTCAGCCTTTGTTCAGGTTTGACGATTATTTATTTTGGACAATGGATTTGTGGGTATTGAAGTTTATTTGAGCTGCGTGAGCCACTGTGTTGCGTTCGTTAGTTAGGACATAGCTCCGCGATAGCAGTCAACTCTATTTTCGTTTTGACATGTCAGAGGTATCTACAACTACGTGTTGCGTGACGGTGCATTGATGCAAGGATAATTGTCTTGTCGGCTATTTTGAGTTAATAAATAAAACGAAATTTGAAGAAAGAAAAGTGACCTCTATGGTAGATATACGGCCATAGACATGACTGGTACGGTTTTGCATTCACATACCTACCATAAAGTTTCGTCTCCTTCTTCAACCTAACTTTCTCCTTGTCTTCCAATGATTGGAGCTAAGCAGCATATTCAATAATATGTTAGATTTAATGGCGACCTACTGTAGCTAGCAATGCATCTGTATGACCATACATGATTTCTGTTCAGCAGTCCGAAATAGCCGTTTTCTAACCAACGCTCATTAAAACGGCAACCTCACTTCATGTTGATGGTCATCTCCGACTGTGTGCAAGGGGGCGTTGTCACGCATGAAAACAGACTGGCAGATCTATAGACTGGGCAGATCAGTCACACACGCAGAGACGCAAGCGAGGACCATGGCGGAGAAGTTTTCATTTTAAACTCTCCGACTTTCTGCATCTAATAGGCTAAGCTAACTATTCCGTCAGATAGCTATTTCTGTCAAAAGAAATACACTTACAATCTTAAGCATTTTCAAGCACCTTATCCGAAATGCAAGCACTTTTCAAACCTTGAAAACGCAACATTAAAATTCAAGCATTTTCAAGGATTTCAAGCACCCGTACGAACCCTGAGAGAGACTGTGTGTGTGTGTGTGTGTGTGTGTGTGAGTGAGAGACACTCAAAGGGGTGGGGTGCTTGAGCACTGGAGAGGGATAAGAGAGACAGACAGACTGACCCCCCTGTGCATCCTGCTGTCGGCTCAGATGGTGCGTGTGTGTTTGTGTGCGTTTGTGTCCGTGTGTGTGTGTTCGTGTGTGTGTGTCCGTGTGTGTACGTCTGTGTGTGCGCAGACTAAGGGCAGCTGGTGGGAATGGGACATCGGGCCTGGAGGCAACAGACGCCGTCCTATTCCCTCAACACACACACACACACAGAGACAGACAAAGGCTGTGCCCCCTACATACACACACACAGACACACACACAGAAACACTCACACAGGCTGCTGAATCATTGAGGGACACGTGTCCCAGGGTTCCCATGGCAACAGTCAGACGCGCCGTATCGCAGCAGATTTTTCTCCACAGACGGACTCCTCTGTTCTGATTGCATCACTGTCCATTACCCTAAAGTGGCCATAGATGCCCAAAAAGCTACGGGCTGCTGTCTCACACAGGGCCAAGCGCTCGTCCACCTTGTCCACCAGAGAAGTAGAAGTAAGGAGGATGCCCCCAGTGTGCCGTTTGCTGAGGATGCTGATAATGGTGCCAGAGAGGAGGGGGGGGGGGGGGCTGCCAGGGCGATCAACTCACTCACACACACAGCAATAACAACCAGACTGGCCTGGAGACATATGGCCTAATGGTTGGATCTTATCTCTCTCTCTCACACACACACATCACTGCCACAAACAGTCAGCAACACACTTCTGCCATAAAAACACTAGACAAACACAGGCACACATACACATACACAGTCCAGCGGTGCCAACCCCACAGCCTGGGAACGATCCTAAAGAGCACAGTGAATATAAACACAGTCAGGCACTGAGCCAGGCTCTGAGCACAGAGAGAGGGAGAGAAGGAGAGAGAGACACGGAGGACAGAAATGGATGGAGAGAGAGAGGGGGTGAGAAGGAGTAAGAGAGACAGAAAGGGGGAGGCAAAAGGGCAACAGAGGGCAAATGTGCAACTCTCCAGTCTAAGCTCTGCCATCTCACTTACCATCCCTCCCACCCACACACCCAGGCCTTGCCTGAGAGAGAGAATGAGAGACAGAGAGCACTACACAGGTCTGCAGATAAGAGCTCTGCGCAGCAAAATGAATCCTCTCCTCCCAAAAGCAGTTAAGGGCACCTGATGGACCAGAGGATCTGTCAATTACAGTGAAGCACATACACATCAACAGCGGCACGCGAGCACTCACACTCACACACACACACACACACACACACACACACACACACACACACACACACACACACACACACACACACACACACAATAAGTTCACCCCTCACCTGAGCTGTTAACAAGGGCGATACGACTCCCTACAGACCAAACACACACACACAAGCTTGAGCGCACACACATAGCTTTCTCAGCAAGGTGTATGACAAAGCTAATCAGATTCTGGCTCAACTGACAAGGAATCAAAAGGCAACGCCTCACGCCTGTCGTTTACGACCACCCTCTCCATTACACCACCCCCCCCCCCCCCCCCCCCCCCGCTTCCATTCGCTCCTTGTCACCTTTTTTAAGTTCAATATTTAATTCATTTCAGTTTCATCGGTCGCCTAGCAAACATGGGATTTTCTGCGGGCGTACCCATGGTAACCACAGTTGCTAAGCAACACACAACTCTGCAACATCCATTCCAGAACTCCAACAGATGGAAGGAGAGAGGGAGGAGGAGAGGAATGGCAAACAACTGAAGGGGCCAGGGAGAGAAAGACAGAGGGATAGAGAGAAAGGAACAGAGAGGGAGAAAAGAGGGAGAGAAAGAAAGAGAGGGAGGGAGAGGGGGGGGGAGAAAGAGGACAAGAGACAGAGAAAGAGTGGGATATAGAGAGAAAGCGAGAAAGGAACAGAAAGAGAGAAAGCGAGATAGGAACAGAGAGAGAGAGAGAGAGAGCGAGAGAGAGAGAGATAGAGAGAGATGGAGAGAGAGATGGAAGAGTGCCCAGCTGTTGCTTTCCCAGGCCCTGGGTTCGGTTGTCCCTGGCTGCCCGTCAGTAATTAACGGCGCTGCCATAATTAACTCGTCAGAGAGGAGTCACACTCAGCCTCACCGTCACAAGCACTGAGTGTGTGTGTGTGTGTGTGTGTGTGTGTGTGTGTGTGTGTGTGTGTGTGTGTGTGTGTGTGTGTGTGTGTGAGTGAGTGTACGTACGTACATGTGTGTGTACGTACGCGTGTGTACGTCGTGTGTGTACGTCGTGTGTGTACGTCGTGTGTGTACGTCGTGTGTGTGTGTACATGTGCGTGTGTGTACATGATGTGCGTGTGTGTACATGATGTGCGTGTGTGTGTGTGTGTGTGTGCGCGCGTGTGTCATTGAGTGTAAAAGAGACAAGTGTTGAAAGCAGGGTCTCATTGCCATTATTGTTGCTGCTGCTATTAATAAGGGGGGAGGAGAGATGGACTGTACTGAGTAGGAGGAGAGAGAGAGAAAGAAAGAGGGAGAGAGACAGGGAGAGAGGGACGGAGAGAGAGAGAGAGAGACAGAGAGAGAAGGGGGATGCAATGGGGGGGTTTAAGAGCAGGAAAAACGCAGAATGACAAACAGCGGAAGATGTTTGTTTATGTCAGCGACAGTGGAACTGGAGGAGACCGCACTGATGATAAAACTGCTCGCCTGTGTGTGTGTGTGTGTGTGTGTGTGTGTGTGTGTGTGTGTGTGTGTGTGTGTGTGTGTGTGTGTGTGTGTGTGTGTGTGTGTGTGTGTGTAGCTGTGCTCAGCCAGTTTCCTAAAAACCTAGCCACCTCACTGCTGACGTCACACCTCGAGAGGGAGAGAGAGAGGGAGAGAGACAGAGAGGGAGGGAGAGAGAGTGAGAGAGGGAGAGAGAGGGTGAGAGAGAGGGAGAGAGGGGGAGAGAGGGGGAGAGAGGGGGAGAGAGAGAGAGAGAGTGAGAGGGTGAGAGGGTGGAGGGGCACAAAGAGTGGAAAGGGGAGGGCAATGGAGAGGGGAGTGGAAGAGGCCGAGCAGGCGTGAGAGTGGAGAGAGAAAGAGAGGGAGAAAGAGAGGGCTGGAGGGAGGGATGGAAAGGGAGGGGACAAACACAAATGGAGAGAGGGTGAGAGAGAGAGAGAGGAGAGAGAGATGTGAGCGCAAGAAACCCCATGCTGCAGTGCAGTATCAACACATCAGCAAGGCGACAGCAAGAAAAAAACAAAAAAGCAGGAAAAAGACAATAAACAGAAATGGAGCCGCACAGTGTCTAAGGGCTCATGATGACACTGGCTCCTCTGTCAGTGTGTGTGTGTGTGTGTGTTTGCATTCAACTTGACACAACGCACCTCTCCACAGCAACACAGGGAGGCTGAGGGGAGGAGTGTATGCCAGAGAGAGAGAGAAGAGAGAGAGAGAAAGAGAAAGAGAGAGGGAGAAAGGGAGGGAGAGAGTGTTGCCAGAGAGGGAGGGAGAGAGTGTTGCCAGAGAGGGAGGGAGGGAGTGTTGCCAGAGATATTTGTCTCCACTGCTCTGTTGCAGGGTTCCGAGGCGATCCATCATTGACTGACCAAAGGAAGGAGAAAGGTCACGGCAGCTGTCAAACCCAACCCAGCAATGAGCACACATGTATGCACACACACACACACACACACACACACACGATTCAGAGACAGACAGACACACACACACACACACCTCAAAACACACACACACACACACACACACACACACACACACACACACAAACAAGAACACACATCTACTCAGAAACAGCTGTGTCTCTCTCAGTCTTATAGACACAGACACAGACAGACAGGGAGAAAGATGCCTTAAGATCTGGCAGTAGACACGGCTAACTCTCCATCGGACCCTGCCTCCGATGGAGTCTTGTCTCCACCATGACAGTTTTACTGCTGTGCAGTTTCGGTCAACTTCACCTTTAGTGAGGCAAGCTGTCCAGATCACTGAGGTCAAGCTGGCCAGAAGAGACATTGCTTCAATAAAGCTCAGAGTAAACTTTACCGCTGGGTTATTATACAGGGAGGAAAAGCCTGCGACCATCCACAGCATGCATGAGCTGCATCATGTCAGCAAACGCTGGTGGCACTTACAATGCTTTCACAAGTTCATTTAGAAACATTCATCATTCTCGTCATCTAATTGGGTCAGAGTTACTACACACCCACTCACTTCCTCCCTCTATGTCATTGGTTAACAGTAAAATCCAATGGTATCATTTCGTCTTACTATTATGATCAGTGAAAACCTCCTGTCAGACATAGCCATAAGTCCACCCAAATCTGCTGCAAGTGGGCCTCCCTGCACAGTTTATGCAAGTCACCACACAGGTGTGTGTTGCCTGTAGCTGCAGTGCCAACAGCCCATAGGTTCCATTCCAGGTGAATGGACACACACACACACACACCTCCACCACCTCCTCATCTGTGCTGTAATCCACTATGGGTAAAGGCGTAGGCCAAATCAGTCCACAGAGATGCAAAATGCACTCCAAATGGGCCCTAACCCACGGGGTGCTCAGATTAGGGGTTTAGCTGCAAGGATGAGTACCAAGCAATGGGGACACAGGAAACAATAACAGGCCTGAAGGTGAACTCGACAAAGGAGAGCGTGTGTTAGTCCTGAGTAGAAGCTCAGAGTGATTTAACTTGCAATTAAACCTGACCAATGGCTAGGCCCTAATAATCAGTCCAGTGCTTTAGGGGGTGTATAGACTCACCATGAACAAAGCTGGGGGGAGGATGGTGTGGTGGGGGGTGAGAGGTAATCACTTCTCTGGTGACATGCAAAGAAGCAATTCACAGAAGCACAGCAGCACCCAGCGCATTTGTCATTCAAATTCACAATGACCAAAAACCAACGGGAAGTTCCTTGTTCAGAAGCCGATGCAAACACACAGAGGGCCACACACACACACACACACACACACACACACAAAATCAGCTAACTTTCTTGAGCGCTACTCTCATTCACCTTTACACTCAAATCAAAGACTAATATAGCAAGTTTGACGTACATTTAAAGTTTGATGCACATTTGAAACCATGCTTTGAAGTGAACATGCTTTCAAAATGACTTGGAAAGTTTTTAACTCATCAATTAACAACATAGTCCACAAAGCCCGGCAAAAAAAAAATGGATAAATTTCAAGATGTTCAAAAAGAATGTTGAAAATCAAAATGTAATATATCCTACTGACACACCAATGTCAGAAAATAAAGGCGTTAAGCAGGCTTGGAATTTCACCATTCTGGGGGCAAGGCCACTTGGCCTTCAGTTGGGCATATTTGGTGGGGGGCACAAAGGCCACATGTCAGGGCACCAAGGCCAAAGTTAACTATACATTAGTAGACTATAAAAATCGAAGTTGTATTTAGCCTATTCACTGCAGTAGACCTGCATCACTGTATGAAACATTACAAAAACATGAAATGAAACATGACATATTACATAGAACTGTAAATCATCTGACCATCTAATATTTACAGATATCTAGGCTATATATAACATTTATTTTATATTTGGCCTGTTATGAAATCATGTATTGAACAATTTAAGCACAGCTCAGCTTTAAGAAACTCAAATAGCCTAGATGCATGCTTAGCATTTTGTGATCATTAAGGCTACTTTCACAAACTCTTAGTCAGCTGTCCTCTGATTTACCAATATCTAGGCGATATTTGTAACATTTATTTTGTATTTGGCCCGTTATGAAATCATGTGGAACAATTTAAACACATTGTAAAACGTAAGACCAAATTTGGAGACATCCATGTATGTCGAACTTTACTGCAAATTCAAAACTGGATTACTCTGGAACGGCTAACTGTACAGGGGTACGGTAAGGTCTCCTGTTTATTCTGATATATGGTTTGTCATGTGTTAAAAGAAGGGTTCGTAAAGTATTCCACCGAGATGAATGGGTAGGGAGATCATGGGACGCAAAACCTTCAGTAGAATGTATGATTAAATTGAATTATATTATTAACTTTTCTCGCGAACCGTTCAACACAGCAATTATCGGCTAACATCGTTTAAAAGCTGAGAAAAAGCTCTTTCATGTGATACTTGTGATGTCTGTGTGATGAATAGGCTACTTCGCGAGTAGTTCAACTGAGAACGGGTGAATTTGGATGCACTTTCTTTCTTGCGCAGTCACTTTCTCCACTGCGTAAAAGACTAAATTAATTTGCGCTGTGAATGCTAAGATTATTTTGACAGGCCACAGGCTAAATAAAAATCGCTATTAGTAGGACGCAAAGCAGAATATTGAAAGAAGTGGGCACCAAGGCCACCGTGGTCTGTAAACCTCTGATTTTCAAAGGGGCCTCACGGCCAACGCAAGGGGCTACGTGAAATGGCCGTCGTGAAATTCCTACCCTGGCGTTAAGACTGGTAACATTTTATTACAAAGTACTGTAAAGCCAGATTTCACATGATTTCTGCATTTCATTGTGCATTGTTTTCCATTGTATATTACACTCTGTTCAGAGATAAAGGTAAGCACAAGCACCGCCAGTGTCACGCTTTAGCTGTGGACAAAAAAGTCTGTCAGGGTCACGTCTTAGTCATGGCCAAAAGGGTCATTGTGAAAAAGGAGTCCTCTCTTTTTCCCCGACAACAAACTTTTGTAAAACTGCCTTGTGACACACGGACTGCAGTCAAACACTCATCTGCACTCTATTCCAGGTTTTTGGCTGTGTATGGGTTTATGTCATATGTATGTGTCTGTATTAAGGTGTTGATTTTAACTGTGATTGGGTTAATGGTACAGACCACCACCACCACCCCCACATTCCCTATAATGGTTTAGCCCAGACCTAATTGGGTAATTGCCTAGCCTATTTAATGGCAGGCTTATTTCACACGGGAGAGATATACAATAGACTGGAAACACAGGAGAACCAGGGAGACATGCGGAAGAGCTTGAGGTCCAGAAATCAGGGAAGTCATAGTTTGTTTGTTTGTTTAATATTAAGTTAACCTTGCTTGTTGTGAGGCAAGGTTTGAGTGTGAGGTCCAAAGTTACAAGGTCGCCTTGTTTGGACAGGGAGCTTAAAAGAGTAGGTTCCGGGTGCTAGTTTAATGGCATGGTATGTGTTTGTTTGTCGACTGAAGAACCCTGCATTTCATGTTTTGGACCCCTATTGTGTTCCTGGATCTGCCTGCTTGTTAATGGACAATAAATTATACTTTTGTATGGAACTGCTGTCTCCTGCCTTCCCTCGACACGACCTAATCCAGTGGCGCACCTCCCTAAACGTGGGGTGGTCGCCTCGGTCCCTCACAGTCATTGACAACCATTTTTCACTGCCAAAATGAACACTGGAGGTGAGCACATCTAGCCTGTTGAGGGTTACGGTCATATGTGAGAATGTTCGCGAACAAGAATTCCGCATTATGATATGACAATTACCCTCAGAGATTTCCCCCATAGACTGTATTGAGAACACTGAAACTATGGACCCTTTCAACAAGGTAAACAAAAACAATGCTTGAACATTCTATTTGGGCCCCAATCTACTTCCTCTGCATTAAGATAACATATGGAATGTTAAAAAGGAAGTCTTGTGGGGCCAACTATGATGCTGATAATGAAAATTCCATGAAAGGGTCTATAGATTGTTTGTGTAGAATTCTAGAAGGAACCAAGAAAAAAATGCACTCCTAAACAGTCTAGAGAGCCTCAGACTGGTGCTGAAAAAAACCTAAAAGACGGGTCAGGTGCTGCGTATGGCTCCCAGCGTCATTTCAATTCACTCCCTCGGCCCTGTCACCTGGGACACCGTCGGCCTCTGAGACCACATGCTTAACAGCGTGCACGCACGCACACACACACACACACCGGGCCCCCTCCCATGAGATGTGCATCACTGTGCAAATGGAAAGTCACCTTGGAGGCCTTGTATGCATGACTGTATGTTTGTGTGTGTGTGTGTGTGTGTGTGTGTCTGTGGGCTTCCCTTGGGTGAAGAGGGATTCCCTCTCAGCGTGAGACACTGTTCATGCTGATACCAGATTCAAAAGAGGGGTGAATTAAAAACTACTGGGCTTTTAAACGCGCTTCAGCAATCCATATGTTCATATCTCAGTGGCGAGCAACACACTGTTGAGCTGAAGTGGAGGATTCAGTGATGCACCATCGCTAACTCTAAAATTGGCAAATGAGGGCCATATATCATTTCTATTTAAATCACAGATCCACATCAATAATCAGCTCTCTGGAGATGGAAAAATATGAAAAACAATGTGCAAATCTAACTAAAAGAGCACTCGTGACCAAGGGAACAAACCATTAGTAATTTCCCTCACGGGATCAAGAGTATATATACTTATACGTAATTCATTGGCCATGAAATGGCTGGTCGATAACTATAAGTAGGGTTGGGTATCGTTTCAATTTGAACGATTCCGATTCCAATTCCGATTTCTTATTTCGATTCCGGTTCCTAACGATTCTCGATTCCGATTTTTTTTAAAGGCAGGGTCAAAAAAAGTTTTTTTTTTTTTCAGGGTATCTGCACATTTTCCGAGTGCAAATTTAAAGACTTTTTAAGACCTTTTCAAGACATCTAAATGAAAATTAAGACTATACCACAACAAAAAGATATGTATGACTGTTTATGAAATAGTTTTTTTTTCCTACTAATTTTAACCCCCACCCCATTTTGGATGTCTACAGAAGTTACCAAATATACTTTGGCGAAAGAAAAATAATTGTGTGTGAATTACCTTCACAGCTTTAAATGCCCAATTTTAGGGTCTGGGCTGCTTGCTTTTCAAGCTGGCTGTTAGGGCTGGGCGATATGGACCAAAACTGATATCCCGATATTTTTGGGCTGATTGGCGATATACGATATCGATACGATATTGATATTTCAAACAGAAAGAGCGAAGTGCTTCATATATTCACTCAACACAACAATTATGACAACACAGCCAGTTTTAATTATATTAATTTCAGACTGCTCTAACAGAGCTGTGCAAAAAAGTGTAAACAATAACATAGGCCTACAATAGGCATAGGCTACAGTTGCTCTGATAAAGCTGTGCAAATAACAAAAGACCAAAAGTTGACCCTGACTGACAACGCAGGCCTACATTGTACTGCACAATGCAATAGGCTATTTTGGGCACAACAATATTGAAAAAAACTGCAGTTTTGTCACACAATGCAGTTTTTTTTACCTGTAAGGGTTTGATAGGGCCTAGATGACAAGCAAATGTAGACTATGATGGCCTAGACATGTTGCTATCAACAACAAAAATAGTTTTAAACAATTAGGCTACTTAAACAACGTAACTGAGTCACTCATCAAGAGTGTGATGGACGCTACCGTCGTTTTGTATGCATTCATTTTTGCATGTTCCGGTTCGTAAGAAAAACCCCTATGCACGATTGAATGGGGTTTCAGGAATCATAAAAAATGATGCCCTAACTGCTCGCGAGTCGCGTGCATATCCTCTTAATAAAATCAGCGTTTAGGTTGTCTCCCTGAGGACTTTAGATCTGCTACTGTCGCTAAACGCAAGCATTCATCAGTGTATTTAAATTAGCTAGGCTATGTACCAAAAATGACATTTTACCGTGAGTCGAAGAGCTGTAGCTGCTAAACAGTGTTGTAACTTAAATCTGCGTGTACAAAACCGCTTGGAGCTCCAGTGGAATTTTGATCTCACAACGAGAATTCTCGGTCTAGCCGTTGATGTGCCGACGGAATAGGCATCAGCACCAACCTCTGATCAAGGTAAACAAAATCTGACTCAGTGTCCGTCATGTTTGAAAGTTTGTAGTGCTGCGAGGGAGAACGTGCACACGCAAGGGGCGCAGTTGAGCAGAGCTGCGGCTATCTGAATGGTCTGAACACAGAAGAGCAAGTGGCTTTGATAAAATGGCCCATTATTTGACATAATACCGGTATTACGATATTGTCTCAACTACATATCGTTTTCAAAAATATATCGGTCGTAGTCGTAATACCGATATATCGCCCAGCCCTACTGGCTGTACATATTTGGTTTTGCTTACTGCTGAGGCTGACTGTTCTTCACCTGTGTCTGTAGTAGCCTAGGGCTACTTGCCAAAGACATGTGCACTGGACTGGATTCCCTTCAATATTTTTTTCAAAGTTAGACTAAGCTATTTACATATTTTAATAAGCCTACTTTATATAATTGACTATGTGCATCTATTGTCCAATATGCAGCACAGCAAATTAAAGTTAATCCATTACTTTATATTTTGCATACCAGTTGTATCTAAACCAACCAAAGCTTGACTGAAACATTGTAAAACCATTGACTTGTTTTAAATTAATTAAGAGACAGGTCCTCCTCGCATGATCCTGCTGAAAACTGCTGGTTTCATCTCAAGCACGCACGTATTATGAACGCACGTATTTTTTTTTTTATGTAGCAGTTGCCGACATTCAAAAAATATGCGGTTATATTTCACAACTTTTGCAAAGTAGGCCTAGCCTACTGGGAAACGCTGGCAAGCAAGCTGCTGGCAGATATTACAGGTAGGCTATTATAACTTAGACAGATATTTTCTTCCCTAGGCTAGGCCAGCAACACTTGCTGGAAAGATGCAAACAGATCAACTTAACATATACAGTATTTCCTCCTGATTGCAAAGCGCTGCACATAATTTGACCAGCAGTCTTCGCGTCCATAGTTTGTGAAACGATGCTGCGTCCGAGCAAAGACTTTAGATGCCAAGCGCAACTCCACTCCGCCGGACGCCGGAGAGGGCTTTTAAAATCCATATGTCCGGCCTAAAT
This sequence comes from Alosa pseudoharengus, assembly GCF_046254945.1. NCBI lineage: Eukaryota > Metazoa > Chordata > Actinopteri > Clupeiformes > Clupeidae > Alosa > Alosa pseudoharengus. Next base: position 17,722,491 of record NW_027468609.1, on the reverse strand, counting down.
TCGAACATATGGCCAACCTATCGCTTGGGCAGCCGTGGCCCACTGGTTAGCACTCTGGACTTGTAACCAGAGGGTTGCCGGTTCGAGCCCCGACCAGTGGGCCGCGGCTGAAGTGCCCTTGAGCAAGGCACCTAACCCCTCACTGCTCCCCGAGCGCCGCCGTTGAAGCAGGCAGCTCACTGCGCCGGGATTAGTGTGTGCTTCACCTCACTGTGTGTTCACTGTGTGCTGTTTGTGTTTCACTAATTCACCGATTGGGTTAAATGCAGAGACCAAATTTCCCTCACGGGATCAAAAAAGTATATATACTATACTATACTACTATATATATTTTGTACATAGGCCTACTGTATTATTACCATTTTCACACCTTTAACCAAACCCATAAAAAAACATCTTCACTCTGCAACCACTACACTTCCTCCCGTAGCCTAATAGCCTAGTCACTTATACAATTGCGTTTTAAATACAAAAAAAACTGGATGGAGACATCACTCGCTCTCTTGCACTCGCTGGTGGTCCCATACGCACATTTAATACCTCTCTTTCGAAAATTCAGTTGTATTTAAGACGTTTTAAGGATCAGCGGGAACCCTGCTTTCTGAATGAAATAGTCTGACATTCTCCATGAATTTTTATTCTATGAACTATGCGCTTCTTCGTTGGTGTTCAGCCGTTTCTTCTTTTGGTCGGCGGACTGGGAATCGAAACTAGGAATTGAAATTTAAACTTTTGAACGATTCCGGGAAAATCGCAAAGATAGTCCCGGTTCCAACCAATACTCGATATTCGATACCCAAGCTCTAATAGAGTAATGGTAGCCTATATAAGGTGATGTAGCCGTTCTGCCATCTTTGCAAATGTGCACTTCCAGTCTCAAAATAGAACACAGGAAACAGAAAGACCTGACCAATCAGAGAGAGAGAAAGAAAGACTGCTCAAATGGTGCAAAGAGAGAGAGAGAAAGCCTGAGTAAAAACGAAAGAACAGAGAGAAATGTGTGAAAAAGAGTGTGATGGGGAGAGGTGGAGAAGGAAGTACAGACAGACAGACAGACAGACACAAGACACATTATGAGCAGTAGACAGAGAAACTGGCACAAAGACAGACAGAGTGATGGGAGGCTATCCAACCCTTACCAAGCCAGAAAGAAAAGCAATCTGGCAACTTGTGATGCCATAGAGGTCCTTGCATCATAATTTGCTGTGTTCAGACAGAGTTCAATTCCAAGCAATGATGCAAGTCGAAGCAAAGGGGCGAAGAGACACACCGAGTGAGAAAAAATCACATGACAGTGTTTAGTTAGACATTGAGACATGCTCAAATCACTGTTTATCCAACAATGTCTCAAAGAAAATGATCAAAGACACAGACAGAAAGAGAAACAGAGAAAGAAAACAAGTGAAGGAGAGAGATAAAGGGAGAAGAGAAAGAGTGAGAGAAACAGGTAAAGTGAGAGAAAGTGGGTGAGTGTGACAGAAGCAGTGATCGGCAGATAGAGTGAGTGAGACTGAGAGAAAGAAGGTAAAAAATGAAAATTACCGCAGCCTATTCTCCAGTGGGACGAGAGGCCTAGTTGTAAGCACAGTTAACGGAGCCTGCAGGGCAGCCTGTTTCCATGGCAGCTCCATCATTAGTGCTTCAGTGGCTCAATCTGAGGGCCTCCTGCTCTGCCTAAACACCGCGCTACGCGCCCCCACCCCCTCGCCTCCCACCTGAATATCAGTCACGCGCCCCCTCCTCCATCGCCTAAATGCCACCTTCACCCTCGCCTGAGTGCCACCTTCAGTCTCTGCCTAACCTTTAACCCTTCACCTTAACACCACTCTTCCCTCAACGCCACTCAATCCCCCCCCTCTCCCCAACTCAATATCATGCCTCACACCTAACGTGCAATCATTTAGAAAACCAGATTTGTCCCTCGCCAGCAGAAACGGCTTTACCTGAACAGGCCGCTAGGCTACTCGCAGTGACCGCCAGAAACTGCTTCACCTGAACAGGCCGCTAGGCTAGTCGCAGTGACCGCCAGAAACTGCTTCACCTGAACAGGGCGCTAGGCTAATCGCAGTGGCCACCAGAAACATTTTTTTTGGGGCAGCCGTGGCCTACTGGTTAGCGCTTTGGACTTGTAACCGGAGGGTTGCCGGCTCGAACCCCGACCAGTAGGCACGGCTGAAGTGCCCTTGAGTAAGGCACCTAACCACTCACTGCTCCCGGAGCGCTGCTGTTGTTGCAGGCAGCTCACTGTGCCGGGATTAGTGTGTGCTTCACCTCACTGTGTGTTCACTGTGTGCTGAATGTGTTTCACTAATTCACGGATTGGGATAAATGCAGAGACCAAATTTCCCTCACGGGATCAAAAGCTAGGCTAGTCGCAGTGGCCGCCAGAAACGGTTTCACCTGAACAGGGAGCTATGCTAGTCGCAGTGGCCACAGGCGATCAGAAACGGCTTCACTTGAGCAGGGAGCTAGGCTAGTCGCAGTGGCCGCCAGAAGCGGCTTCTCCTGAACAGAGAGACAACAGCCCAGCACAGAGGCCCGCTGTGGTCTACAGGTGTACAGACCTAGATCACCACCTAAGAGGGGCGCAAACACAGCAGCCGCCCCAGTTAAAGGATTAACTTCACTGGGAGATGCAATTGCCAAACCAGACCAGTGTTTTTCTCACTGATATGATGTGCCTATTTTAGGCAGATGGAGCAGAATGCTCACAACACCCTGGTCATAAGGGTGATATTCAAGGTACAGTGAGCTCTTACTTAATGCATATTTTCATACTACTGTACTGAGGTGTGAATCTTTTTTCAATGAGGAGGACACAGCAGTAGGCCTATGTGTAATTTGCTAAAAATATCATGCAGTCTTGGCTACCATATTATAAATAAAAAATTGGATAACATTTCAAATTGTTTTCACATTCAAGCAAATTAGGCTTATAGAATAATTGAGATACTATCCTAAATTCAAATACAACATAGAAACTTCTAGCTTTTACAAAATCAAACTATGGTAAACCTACTGAAAGGACAGGGGATTGTATTTGGTTAATGACACCACAGGACATTTCAGCAAGTAGGCTAGTAGCATTAAGCTAAGGTTGTGTGGATTGTATTTGGCTAATGACACCACAGGAAGTTTTAGCAAGTAGGCGGCTAGCATTATGCTAAGGTTGTGTGGATTGTCTAAATGGTGTAAATGCATAGTCAGCATCTGTATTGACTGATATGATCTAGAACAGCTGAAAGTTTTTGTTTACACTGACTGCATTCGACTACTGTCATATGACCCTGTGTAGAGTAACGGTAGTGTAATGTGTAATGTGTTAATGTGTTAAAAGTAGTGTGCAGTTGATTGCCATTGTCTGTTTATCTGCAAAGTAATTCTTCATATATCATTAGACCTGCGTAATGACAGTGAAAACGGAAGGGTAAATGGAAAAAGTACTTGTTTAAATTCATTATGCTTGCATGCATATTATTCTCTTACGCTAATTGATTGAATTAAAAAAATGATTATTTTAAGTATTACTTTGCAGAATCTGTATAGCTAGGACCTTAGTGCAACGTTTTCCCCAGACCTAATATAGTTTCCTTAGGATAAAAGTGTCTGCTAAATGACAGCACAGAAATGTGAACACTTATGCAATTAGTCCAATGGAGTGATGCAGTCAGACTCACCGATTTTCTGGTTGAATATTTTGTCAAAGGTCAAGTCATCTCTCTCCTCCAGGTACTTCTGCATCACACTGCGAATACTGCAGGAAGAAGAAAACGCAATTACTTACACTATAATAAAACAAGTACACACAACAGCACACACATATACAAATACACACAGGCATGCACCGAGTGGGATTTGCCAAATCCATCAGACACCGCTGAGAGAAGATGAGCACACACCATTAGTGCTTCCGCGATTAGTCGACTTAGTCGACCTAATCGACCATGAAAATTAGTCGACGGCAATTTTTTTAGTCGAAGAGTCGTTTTACTATTGACCGCCTACTTATTTTTGGTCTCACACGGCTGTAATGTTATATTAACTCTATGTTATTAACTCTTGAAAAGTACAATGACTGTCTTTGGATGTTAAACAGGCTACTAAGACTTTGGCGTGTTTTAAACCCCACTATGCACGCAAGTGTTAACGCCAGCAGCAAAGCTGCGTGCCTGCCTGCTTTCAGCGCAATTAATTATTAGGCAGAGCTAAGTGGGGGGAGCTAAGCTAGTAGGTTACGCTAGTCCAGACTCTGACTAATATAGTAGCCTATTGTGGAAATTGAAATAAATGAAGTGAAGTGTCTCACGTTGACAACGCAACGGCGTGTCATTACTGTAATTCATTCATACAAAAAAACGTTAAACCGAACATGCCGCCGCCCGTGATATCAACAATCAAGGTGCGCGTCATTTCCCATGGTCAATAAGTCACGACGCATATTTTTTTAGCGTTCAAGCCAACTGATAAAGTGAAGTAACCTATGTGGTAAGATGCGCAAAGTGCCTGTAGCCTACTTGTTTTGAACATGCTGATGTTAGGCTCATTTGCAAAGTCCTCAACTCCTGTCGCCTTTCAAAGTCCAGCGTTTCTCAAACTATGGGCCGCGCGGACCAGCACCGGCCGTAACGTTGACATTGCTGGTCCGGAGCCGTGGAGTGAAATTATAACCGGGGCTTCGTCTGATAATTTGCTGCGCAATTGATCAAGGAACCGCGGACCGACAGAAAAAGAAAACAAACTTTTCTGCAATCAGTATGAATTACTTGCTAATTTGGTGTCATCAAACATAGAGGCATACAATTAAATGGTGGTATGAGCGTTCATTCAATGCGCGAGAGAAACTGAAACCACTTGATAACGTTGGTAGCAAATCTCCAATTCAACCTATTGGAAAGCTATTTAATTATGAAACTACATTTAATAGAACAATGTGGATTTATGCAACTTCCATAAAAACAGAGCACAGACTATAATACACTATCTAGAGTAGGCCTATTGTATAGTCAAATTTGAATAACGTGGCCAAAAGCTTGTGGCATAATTAAATATGTAAATATTCTTTCCATTTGCCTACCAGTATATGATGCTTGCATGAGGGAAACATCCCAAAACGATGACACCCATATAATTACTGTTGTTTTGAGAAGTATTTATCATGCAACCATGCAAAAGCAATGGTACTATTCTAATTATATTTTACATTAGTAAAGTAGTCCTCTGATGTGCATGTTTTCAAACTTTTTGTGAACAATGTTAGCACTTTAAACACTGGCTGCTTTGAAGTGCATGTATAACAATATAGCATAACAATAATAATTGTGATGTGATATAATGATAATTTGATGGGGGGTGGGTTCATGTAGGTGGGCCCTATGACCCCAAAGTATGCCATGACCGGGCCTCAGGTCAAAGAAGTCTATGTCGGTGGCAACAAATAAAGTCTATCAAAGGTCTGACATTACTGTAGATCTGAAGGTAGCATTTTAAATGGGTGTTATTTTTAAATACATAATGTTTTTGAACAGTTTACTTACAGTAATACAGCTTATAACAAAAGTAGGGTGATATATATTTTACGTTTTCCCTTTAGTTGAGTTCAAAATAAAACGTACACAACAAAATAACAAACACTTGATTTAAAAAAATAAATAGTCGTTTAGATTAGTCGACTAATCGAAAAATTAGTCGAAAGATTAGTCGTTAGAAAATTAGTCGTTAGTGGCAGCACTACACACCATTACTTCTGCGTACTGGCACGCACACACACAAACACACACAGACACATCAAGCTTGAGCTGCTTCAGAACAACCCAAACCAGTAGTTTTATGCTTACAGTATCCCCTCACAGTTGATCACACACTAATCACCACCTTCAGCTCTCTCATGTTAAAAACACAGCGCTAAGCTAACGCTAGAGCATACTTAGCCTCTCGCACATAAGGTCCACTGTGTTGCGCTAAAACTAGCAGCACTAGCGCTCGTCGCCGAGAGCCTGCCTGCCTGTTGCACCTCACACTTCCAGTCCAGCCCAGTGTTTAGCTGCTTTACACAGTGGGTTTTATACTAACCACTCGGTGAGTTGCAAAGTTTTGAAAACGAACGTTAAGGGTTGTTTTAGGACATGTTTGAGTATGCCTGTTGGCTGCCACTCTGAGTAGTCAAAGGCGATTCAAAACGAGTCAGAAAAGTCGAGAGAGGACCAATCGTCAAAATTTCGGTGACCACCACTCTAGTTCATCCAAAACAAACCAGAAAAGGGATTCAAAGTGCTAAATACCGGAATTTTCCTTTAAGTCTACTGTGTAAAGCTAATGCTAGCCGCACTAGCTCCCCTCCAGCCAAGCCCAAAGTCCCTGCCCTATTTTCAGTCTCTCCAGAGCCACCTGCTCTTGGTTGCTGGTCCACCAGGCCTATGTGGATCCTCAGGGGCGGGCGGGGGGGGCGGGCGCGCGTGCGTGCGTGTGTGCGTGCGTGTGTGTGTGTGTGTGTGTGTGTGTGTGGAGGGCATGTTGTGCTCCGCTGGGCAAGGCCAGGCTCTGCTCTGACTGGATATCCTGGGAGAGGGTGTTAATGAGGCCCACGTTTGGGAGAATGATTCAATTAGCACCCCCCCCCCCCGGGCCCATTACCACACTGCCAGGGAGCAGCTGAGAGAGAGTGTGTGTGTGTGTGTGTGTGTGTGTACGCTGCCTGTGGGGTGTGTTGGGTAGCTTCTGTCCTTAGGCGAGGTGACTGGTGCATGCTGTTGGCGTTGAGGCTTTGCAGCTGACAGCACTGTTGATGACTGTATTAGGCTTGCGTGTGTGTGTGTGTCCACTCAAATATATACACACACAGACAGACCTGTTGAGCCAGTGCCAACAGTAGTAGACTGTTAATCCCAGAGCCCTTAACACACCCCATTTTCAGATTTTCAGACTTTATTTACGCTTTGGTCCATGATAACGCAAGCCTTTATATTCAAATAGAGCTAGATTAACTTCAAATGCAAAGATAAACATGTGAAAAAGACGTGATTAACACTACAGGCTTGGCTCTCCCAGACGCCCATATGGCATGGCAAAAACCTGCAAAACTCCCCAGGTGCCTCAGCCAAACACACACCCAGGTCCCTGGGGTGTGGCACACACACACACACACACCAGAGGTATACAGCAGGGCAGATAGACACATAAACACACATATCCATGAGGGGGCTGAGCAGGGCCTGTCCACAGAAAGACACACACACATGCATCCCTGAGGTGGACAAACACAGACCGCAGGTGCTGAGCAGAGGCTGTCCGGAGAGGGAGAGGGAGAGAGAGAGAGAGAGAGGGAGTGAGAGAGAGAGTGAGAGAGAGAGAGAGAGAGAGAGAGGGAGGGAGAGAGAGAGAGGGAGAGAGAGAGAGGGAGGGAGTGTGAGAGAGAGAGATGAGGGAGTGAGAGAGAGAGAGAGAGATGAGGGAGGGAGTGTGAGAGAGAGAGAGAGAGAGAGTGAGAGAGAGAGAGAGGGAGAGAGAGAGAGGGAGCGCGAGAGAGAGAGAGAGGGAGGGAGAGAGAGAGGGAGGGAGAGAGAGGGAGGGAGTGAGAGAGGGAGCACGAGAGAGAGAGAGAGAGAGAGAGAGAGAGGGAGGGAGTGAGAGAGGGAGCGTGAGAGAGAGAGAGAGTGAGAGAGAGAGAGAGAGAGAGAGAGAGAGAGAGAGAGAGGGAGGGAGTGAGAGAGGGAGCGCGAGAGAGAGAGAGAGAGAGAGAGAGAGAGAGAGAGAGAGAGAGAGAGAGAGAAACATGCATCCCTGAGGTGGTGAGCAGGGCCTATCCACAGACACCCAAACAAGTGCGAGTACACAGACAGGGGGTGGTGAGGGGGGCAAGCAGCCAAGGTCACGCTTTCAGTCAAGTGTTGCATGTGAGTTATTCCTCGATCAAAACAGCGGGCCAAAACACAAAGGGTATGATAAAACACGCCATGAAAAAATTCGGGGGGTCGGAGGGGCAAATTTCTAGGCACTTCAAGCTAGTACAGCCCTAACTTTCTGAAAAACAACTTGGAATGACCATGCATGGGATACCTGGCCTACAGGTTTGTGAGAGGGATCCATCATGGATGTTTCAAAGGTTTCAGTGATCCCAGTAATCTCCTCCACTAAAGGTACTGGCTTTTTACATTGTTTTTCCTTTTTTTCAGCAAGCAATCTGCAAGCAGTCTAAACGGCATCCACAGTTGTAAATTATAGCACTATGAGAGTATTTGTTTCATTGAGTCTTCTTTGCAACATTAGCTTGGCTGACACCAGATTCTGAAATCTCAATTGACCGCTCATTCACTTCCTATTTCCCAAAGGGTGTGTGACCAGTAATGCACTAATTAAACTTTAGTGCAGTAATGCACTAATTAAACTAAGTTGGTACATTAACTCATTGAGTGCCAAAAACGTAATATTAAGTTTTTCCTTCCCATGCGTTGAGTGCCAAAAACGTAATATTAAGTTTTTAGCTTTTTTTTTTAAATTACGAAACTAGACACTCTAACACACCTTATATGTGATTTTGGGAACTCTGTGATGAATGGAAATGAAATATATGACTCGGTTGCCGCTTTGGGTCGAATCAGTGACGCATGCACGTCAGGTCAAAACCAGGCCATTTTCGTGGGTCTATCACTAGGTGGCAGTCTCGCCAGGTCTCGCTGATCACTTCCCGCGATTTTGATGAAAACTAGCCACTGTTTAGCTTGGGATTTCTCAGGAACAGAGGTGTGTAGAAATACACGGTTTGCACGCACTGAGAGCTTAAAGTCTCACCTTTTAAACGAGCCATTGTATGTGTTCATAGCTATAACCCAGAATATGCTGTGGCTGTACAAAAATCATCAACAATGGTCTAGATTGCTGGCACTCTAGGACAAAGCTTCCGAAAACAGCTTGGCATTCAATGAGTTAAGAACCGCAAAGTACGGAAGTACAGCAAACACATTTGTTCATATAAGCCTACGTTTTAAATTTAGTTATTTACTCAGTTCCAAAGAAAACAAAAGGCCATGTTGTTTAACACTGAAACTGGTTGTGTTGAACAGTGCTGCTGACTGTACTGCAGTAGGGACAGGTTCAATGGGAAGGTCCCCAGATGGAGATGCAGAGCAAAATCAAATGTGCCAACCAGGGCCCCAGCTGTGGTGCAACTGGCTGGGGCACCTGCACCGTACGCCGGCGACCCGGGTTCGATTCCCGCCCCGTGGTCCTTTCCGGATCCCACCCCTGATCTCTCTCCCATTCGCTTCCTGTCACTCTCCACTGTCCTATCATTAAAGGCATAAAAAAGCCCAAAAAAATATTTAAATGTGAAATGTAAATCAAATGTGCCAACCAGTCGTCTGGATTCACTCAGGTGAATGCAACATCACTTTAGCATTTTTCCTTTTTTTGTGTAAGAACAAATGGATAAGTCTGCATGATAAGTGTACTTGAATACATATTGCGGACAAACAACATGCAAATGTCAGCTTTTTTTGGGGGTCTTGTTTGCATAGAATGCTGGTGTGGCAGAAAGCCAAAGCACAACACAACCTGACTAGTAGGCCCAGCTCTCTCATCAATATGTACACTTCCGAGCAGATAAACTCTTATGATCAAAACTCGTTCGTTAAGTGGTCAAGGTTTTCCCCCAAATAGCAACAGAAAAGAGCAGAAAAGGCAAAAAAAAGGATTTTATTTCTCTTAGGAGATCCTTTTTTTTTTTTTTTTAAAGTATTTTTTTGGCCTTTTTATGCCTTTAATGAGACAGGACAGTGGAGAATGACAGGAAGCGAGTGGGAGTGAGAGTCGGGGTTAGCCGGCGTACGGTGCAGGTGCCCCAGCCAGTCACGCCATGGCCTTAGGAGATCCTTTCTGATAGGCCATTAGACAAGTGCTGTTCAATTATTTTAATGTAACATTTAGATTTGGAGAAAAAAAGTGTCTGCTAAGAACCATAACCAAAAGCATAAACATACATTTTGTATACAGACAGGACAGCTTGATTGCCTTGAATCTCTACTGGAGCTAGCAACAGTGACGCACAACCAAAGTCAAGACAAAATCTGCAAGCAACTGCAACTGAGCTTGATGTAGCAGTGTGAGCATTAGTAAGGCCTCCACTGGCACACACACACAGGACTGATTACAAGAGGCCACTGTCACTGTCTGCCTTTTCTCACCACACATGAATGACATCGTAATGCCTGCTAGCTGAATGCTAAGAATTTAAATTGACTGCAAGCTTAACGTTAACAAAGACTTTATCAGGTAGGAACTGATAGGGACGTGCTTAGTAGGCCAATCTGAAAAAGAGCCAACATGTGAATGTGAATGTAAAAGCTTTATCTGCCCCAAAGCCAGACAGAGTGTACTACTGAACAGGGGAACAGTGACATGTCAGATTCAAGGTACAGGGGTACGCTCTGTGTACATTCTTGTGTTGTGTTGCAATCAGTTTGTGTGTAATGTATCTGAAGCAAGCCAACACTGCAGGTTGTGGATGCTGGTCCTGGAGCCTCCGTCTCACTGTACTAAAGGCCCTACTCCCCTTCAGTAGACATCTGTGTGAATTCTCTCTCATACACACACACCATGTGGCTGGCTTCCTTAACCTCTCATTCTCATACACCATCTCATTCGCTTCCTTAACCTCTCATTCTCATACACTCGCACAGCATCTCACTCGCTTCCTTAACCTCTCATTCTCACACACACACCATCTCACTTGCTTCTCTCATTCTCATACACACACACACCATCTCCCTCGCTTCCTTAACCTCTCATTCTCACACACACACCATCTCCCTCGCTTCCTTAACCTCTCATTCTCACACACACACCATCTCACTTGCTTCTCTCATTCTCATACACACACACCATCTCCCTCGCTTCCATAACACCCCTCTCTCTCTCTCTCACACACACACACACACACACACACACACACACACACACACACACACACACACACACACACACACACACACACACACACACACACACACACACACACACACACACACACACACACACACACACACACACACACACACACACACACACACACACACACACACACACACACACACACACACACACACACACACACACAATCTCCTTCTCTTCCCTTTTCTCTTTATTGCTCCTCCTCTTCCCTCTTTTGCGTTCCTTTCCCCTCCTCCTTCTACGTGACTCAAACAATCTTTTGCTCATCTCTCTCTCTTTCCCTCCCTCTTTCTCTCTCTCTCTCAAACAATACCAGCAGCGTCCATCTACACCAACCCAACCCCTTTCCCCTCTCCGACCTCCAGCCCCTCAAACACTTGCAGTCACGTCGTCAAAATCTCACCTCACTGCCAGCAGGCTCTAACGGGGCCTGGGGAGAATGTAGCAAAGCTGCGTTATATCCCCCCCAACCCCCCCCCCCCCAAAAAAACGCTTCTTTCTCTTGATCAACCGCAGAACTGACCACCCTTTTCTATTCTCTGGCTACACCCCCAATACTGATCAATCTCTCTATCTCTTCTCTCTCTCCCTCCCACCCTCTCCAGATACACAACCTGTTAACCTATAGATGTCCCCAAACTAATAATCTCAAAATAGCCTAAGTAAATCCATCAACCAATCAACCATCAAACTAGAGGGGCACTCCGAGAGTAGAGGCCTCTACCAAGGCCAATGTGCACAAATAATTACTCCTGAATCAGATCCTTCATCCAGGTTCACTCCAATAGTTTATACAAAAATGTCATGAAACACCAGCTTGATTTCATGTAATACTGCTGACAAACCAATTTAAAAATATTATACAACCTCTTTTGCAGAAGTAATCAATTAGGTATACTACATTCTACACTACAAGAAAAAAATACCATGTATTCCTTTTCCTTCATTCTCTGCTATTTTATTCTTTCTCAGACTCCTCTCCCTCTCTCTCCCCCTCTCTCTCTCCCTCACACACACACACATTCAAAAGCTGGATTACTATTAGAGCCAATTGAGGAGATCACAGAGATTTTCAGAGCGATCATCTTTTTAAAATCCTTATCAAATTACACAACAAATGACTCCTCTAATGTCACAGTAAATGGATGGTTGTTTGCTCACAATCCAATCAATGACTGGGTGGGGTTAATGAAAGGGAGTGGCATTAGTTGTTGTGTGTGGTGGACATTTGCTCCTTGAAAGACAGACAGACACACACACACACACGCCTCCCTTGCTGAATGCCTGTGGGATGTTTAAAGGCAACCACACTAATGACAACAACACTGATGTCAGTAATGCTTTAACTCAATCTGTGCTAATACTGGCTGCTGTGTGCCCCATCCATGTTAATCCCTCCTTTTACACACACACACACACAGTTACGATAGGAGCCTGCACACACAGGAGTCATCCTGATTTGCAACAACGGCACACTTCTGTGAAGATAACCTGCACAATGACGTTTTCCTTAGACAGCCTCTGCATCTCGTGGAAGACACTCTGCTGGTATCTCCCTCTTATCTCATTAACGCAGAAACGTCTTGATGGGTGATCAGCCTTCACATTCAAATCCATCATAAGCGCATTGCCGCGGCCATAATGCATAAACAAGAGGCTTATCGGTTCATCTCTCTGCGCTGCATGGTAATTACTGTATCCAGACAGTTTTGGCAGACTTGCAGCCGTTAGGCCATCCTTAAAAATATTTTTGTTTGCAGTAACAGCCAAAAAAAAAAAAAAAATGGGTCGGTAGGTAGGTCAATATTTTTTTTTCAAGATTCAAAGTAAAAAAAAAGTACAATTTTGGTCATGGTGATTACGTAGGAATGAATTTACACAAATGTGCATATCGTGACGTAACTGATTGGGTCTTCAACCCGTGCCTTCAGGCGCACCATTGCAAACCTCATTCTGATGCAGGTTATATAGACCAGCCTTTCTCAAACTTCTTTGACCTGAGGCCCGGTCATGGCAGACTTTGGGGTCATAGGGCTCATCTACATGTACCCAGAAAGAAGGCTACAATAGCTCTTGGCCACGTTATATTGAAATTTGACTATACAATACTCAATGCTATATACAGTGTATTATACAGTTTCTGCTCTGTTTCTAAGGAAGTTCCAAAAAACAACGTCTTTCTATTAAGTTTCGTTAAATAAATAAATAGCCTTCCAACAGGTTGAAGCGGCGCTTTGATACCAACGTTATCGATTAGTTTCAGTTTCTCTCGCGCAGACGCGCATTGAATGAATGCTCATACCACCACTTAATTGTAGGGCTCCATGTTAAATGACATCGATAGCAGAAACGTTTGTTTTCTTTTTTTCGTCGATCCGCGGTTTCTTGATCAACTGCGCAGCAAATTATCAGATGAAGCACCGGGCCTAATTTCACTCCACGACTCCGCGGACCAGCAGTCTCCATGTTGCGGACCCATATTTTCAGAAATGCTGAATAGACCACAACCAATTTCAATTTTCGACACGGTCACCGTTAGACTAGGGGGGAGAAGGGATGAGAAAAGATCTGGCCACAGTTCTTCCAGAACTTCGTGCCAAGTAAAAGCGTTATCAGTTTGTGTGAATGAAACGAAGCGTAGGCCATAGTGTGACATGCGTAAAACCAATGGTGTAGAGATGATGCCACAGGGTTTTATTTAAGTGAGCCACGTTTGCATGTAGGCAACTTATATTCACAGTACTTTTGCCTACTAAAAGAATATTATTTTATTGCATTTGTATTGGTTGTTTAGAGTAAAAAAAAAACAATCAGTCGGTATTAACGCAAGTTAAATTCTAAATTGACAGGGTCGGTCGGGTTACGGCAAACGAAAATATTTTTAAGGATGGCCTTATTTACTTGTGAAAGAAAGTAGCTGTTCAGCCATTGGCACCACCCATTCCTTCCAACTACATCATCCCAAACACCCAGATTAAATCTTAATAAGTTTAGCACCCAGTCCACACCTACTCGTCCACACTGGCCAATACGTAGGCATACCTAACATATTATGGCAGACAATACTATGTGTGTGTGTGTGTGTGTGTGAGCTTATACTATCATCCACTGCAATGGTGATTAACCATCCAGCATCCACTCAGGAAGGATAACTTAGAATTTGGGGCCTAATTGCATTAGAATATTGGGAGAAGGTCTGTGAAATCGTTCCCTACGCTTTACGCACACACACACAAACGCAGACACACACGCGTACATTCACACACACAATTGCTCACACACTGAACACACACTCAACACACTGGCAGGCCAGCGCTGGGTGCAAGGAACGGTACGTAACGTGGGCCTAATCACATGCAGTAACAGCAGCCCTAAAATGTATGGGATTGTCAGGCCTCCATTCTCCAAGCTCACTGCATACATATGCATGCATGCCTACATTAATACAATGACAATGGAGAATGGCTGCCTTGTTGATTAGTAAAAGCCATGTGGCCACTGATGCCTTATTCAATGTCAGGACAATGAAACATATCTTCATGAAGATACAGTAAGAACAAAACAGACGCCATCATACACATCTCTTACACACACACACACACACACACACACACACACACACACACACACACACACACACACACACACACACACACACACACACACACACACACACACACACACACACACACACACACACACACACACACACACACACACACACACACACACACACACACACACACACACACACACACACACACACACACACACACACACACACACACACACACACACACACACACACGCCGAAACGCACGTGGAAGCCCCAGAGTGATGGTGAGGCAAAGACGGGTAATGCTCGTGCTTGAGGACATCCCTCGGCAAGAGCGAGCGAGTAAGTGAGCGGGCGAGCAACTGTGTGCGAGAAAGAGAAAGAGAGAGTTAGAGAGAGAGAGAGAGAGAGAGAGAGAGAGAGAGAGAGAGAGAGCACAGCCTGGCCTCAGATGGTGAGATATGCACATCTATGGTAATAGGAAGGAAAAAAAAGGCCATGTCCTTCCCTTTTCTCTCTCTCTCCCCCTCTCTGCTAAAGAGGGGACACTCCATCTTTCAGTAGTGTTTGTATGGGGAGGATGAAGGGGGGTGTGGGTGGAGGAATAGAAGAACTAAGAGGGTTAGTAACTATGAAATTGATTCGGAGGACAAACTGGATTGCTTGCTCGTCTTCCTAAAGAGCAGCAGTGATAAAAGAGCAGTCTGCCTTGAGTTTTGTTCAGGGTTTAATTGAGCAGCTGGGTAAACCCGCCTGGCTCTTTCAAGGGTCAGCGAGCATGCAATGATCAGGTGCCACCCCAGAGAGGCAGCCAGAGCATGCAAGCCGGGCAGCACAGACATTTGGGGGAAGTACCACACCAATACACAGATTCGCGTTTGCACTGGTCCACGTCTCTGCTGATAAGCTCCTATTCAGCAGTCATACTTCACAGACTGTTTGAACCCTTTTGACAACATCGATTAGGATTGCTGCTCTAACAAAAACCTACTCTTTCACAAATGACGAAGCATTAGACTAATTACATTAATCTCCATTACGAAGAACGGACAAATACAATAAGGTAGAACAATTAGTCCATGTCCACAAAATTTTTTTACGGGAGCGAAGATGAGGCCTGCAAACCACAATACATCATATCCTGTCTAGCAGACACTGAAAAGGCTCCATGCAACCCATGGCGGGTCTGCACATGTAAAGAGGTTGTGCACAGAAAACGCAACCCGCCTGTTAGACTACACCACTGCATCCATTTTCATTTTAAGGCTAAAGTTATACAGATCTTTCATCCAACCAAACTAAGCGAATGAGTGAGTTACTCCAGCTGATCACCATAGAAACTGTCTAAACTTACAAGTGCAGAGCTTCAGAAATGTCCTCACACTCTGTAATTCATGTTTATGGTCCAGTGTTTGCCCGGATGGCATGCAAAATCCTCACCAGCAATGTATGTTCCAGGTTAATAGGAGGTATATCATTTGTTTATTTTATTACATGTCATTGAAAAACATGGATATGAATTTGAAAGAAAACGTGAGAGGAAGGACATACTTTGATTTCCCTGTCTGAGGCCTACTCGTTACCCTTTTCACACCTCACCAATGCTTGTTTTAGAGGACTGGAAAATTAATTTTTTTTCTGCCTGTACAACACTAACAAACATCACTTCCTTAAGAAATAAGCTAAACCACCAGTGGATTGGTATATATGAGACACAGTTAATTTATGACAAAATTGAAATAAAAACAGCATTAAATCATTACCTATTATTATGTTAATATTGATAGTGCTATTATTCGTTTCCTTAGGAAACACCTATCTGGTAAAGATCAATATAGTACATCAATCACACTGTTTGCTAGCTAGCTATCCTTCGTAGGTTGCTTGTCTCTAACGTTACGGTACAGCATACATTAAACGGTCATGTTAAATGACATCTTTAGTTAGGCTAATTGTTTGAAATAGGTAAACGAACAGTTAATTTGGTAGAAAAGGATGGATGAACAGGGTTAACAGTTCACTTCAGATGCAGTGAGGTATCTAGCGTCAGTTCACTTATTGGTCGAAATGAAATGAGACAAAGTTAGCTTGTGTCAATAACCTGGTAACTTACCCAACACTCAGGCACAGGATAAAAACAAGATAATAGCACAACTAGTCTTTCTTACCTGGGTTCAGGGAGGATGATTTTCTTACTCGCCCGGGCGGCTGGAGTAGATTTACTCTTCTCCATCGCCATCAGATAGCTGACATCGGCGAGAACTGCTTCTAGGTCCGCCATCTTCAGCCCTGGGTCGACCGAATCGATACAGAACCAGAAGCAGAAGCAGTCGTGGATGGACACAGATGCGAATGTACAGTCAGGTCCGTTTGAATCAAAGTCCAACCGTGACCAGTAGCGGCTAGTCAGGAGCTCGGGCCAAGCATCCAACTGAGCCTTTAGTTCTCTTCCTCAATGATCACCAAGGTCTCAAAAAACAGCCATTGTGAGACATCGCCAAATGTACTCTAAAGGGGAAATCGATGTCTTAAAATCTAACCAAAAAATATGAACTCGCATAGGAAAACAGGCTTGATGCCGTCAGCTACTGCAAACGACAACGTTGCATGGCCATTACAGACAACCCGTTTCGAAAATGATGAAGATAATGTTGCGGCTTTGATACAATTGATAAGAATTTTGCTCCTCGCCCCTTCTCCAGGGAGCTTTACGATCTTAAGAATATCCACCTGCAAGCTGATTATATAAATGACGGTTAGGCTAAATTAAAAATACAAACTACATAATCCAAAACCATTTCATACAAACACTGCGGTGCGCAAGGTTGGTTAAATCGGGCAATTCATACAGGGCTCCTCTTGATTAGGTTATCGCTCTTGCAACTAAAATCCATGCGAGATTAACACATCAAAGACACTGGTAGCAAATGCATCCAAACGCTCTCCAGACGACAGTAAACACATTCAGCTAAATCAGCTAAATAAAACGCGACGCCATAAACATTAACACGTGAGCAAGCCAGCTCGCTTGGTATCAGACACGAAAATGGACGACTCATGCGCCAATATGTTGCTTCATTTCCAGTGATAAATTCACTGACTGAAATGAAATATCCATTCTGTTACAGAAAAATAAAAAGCAACTGTGCTGTTTCGCCCAACTGTATTTTCATCGCCTCCGATGTTGCTTCCTGTATGTCCAATGCCTGCGAAACGACATAAATAATGGCAAACGACGCGACACAAACTGGTTAATTATCTAAGTTGCTGGATAAATATTTGTGCATGATAAAAAAGCATTCGAGTAAACTGATACAAATGTCTAGTCCTAACAGCAAAAGACAATTGAATAGCAGAGACCGTCTGAAAATACCGAAAATGACAGCATCGACAACGTCAAGTTGGCTTCTCCATTTTCTTGGGTTGACAACAGAGAGGGTGTTGCGATTGCTCGTTCCCCAACTTGCAATGAGCAAGTTAGCCAACTAACGTTAGCTAGCTCGCTAAAAGCGAGAAACAGAAAGCTAGCGATTTGACTGCTTGGCAGGCAGCTTGCTGCTGGTAGAGTACTAACTTAGCTAGACAAGCGTGTTGACAGAATCAAACGCTATAAATCTATATTTGCATCTCTATCACGCACTTTCCATAGGATTAAATGTCAAACTTGACAGTTTTCGAATTCTTTATTGCGAACTAATGTAATGTTTTGTGTAAGTTGAATTCTTCCTTCCTTTTTCTTGAAGAAAGCTAGCGTTTGTGAGCTAACTAGCGTTGTATATAACAGTGGAGGGGGAGGGGGCGTTTGAAAAGGAAATAAGCAAACGTTGGCTCGAGAACCAGCTTGGCAAACAAGCCCCAAGTCTTCAGCAAAAGGAGCACAGCACTATTTCTTTTCTGGGATATTCACAACCCCTCCTAAAGCGCTGCAGTCGCCTTGTATGTCAATCCTAAAACTTCAATGTTGCTATGTTGTTAGCTTAGCTAGCTGGCTAAAGTAATAACACATCAGCTAACCAGCGAGCTAACTCTTGCGGAACTTCATTTTGTAGCGTGCTAGCTACCCAAAACGACAACCACAGTCCAAGCGTGCGAAAGGCACTGGCCAACTACCTAATTATGGAAAACATCAATGTATTTCACAGGCAAAATAGGCAACTAGAGCTGTTACTTTTACACTCGTTGCTGCAGCATACTGGCCGTACTAAAGTTCTTTAATAAATAGCTACCACCACTAGACAGTAGTTTTTCTTCCTCGAAAAACTCAAGACACTTTCTTTTTTGCCATAAGCATCCGCATTCGGGTCGCTGAAGAAGTCTTCATTTGAGTTGACGATTCAACATTTGCGGCAACATCCGTTTCGGTTGCTGTTGGTTGTGTCTTCTCAGATATCCTGAGCTATTAACAAGAAGGAGTTTTGAACGAACAGTCTCTTAATCCGTGAGAATTCCCTCCACAGTGAGCTCTCCGTTGTGAGTGTCTCTGGAGTGAGGTTCAGAATTCTCAGGCAACCAAACCGAGATCCCCACTTCCTCTCAGTGCCTGCCCGCAAAGTACGGAACTGGATTTCCGTAGGAGTGGGAGTTAGGCTACAACCTGTTTCCTCAACACATTATATGAATAGTTTTTCTCAGTTGCTTTGGTAGCCTTTCTAGAATTCGGAATCCTCCAAATTACCCTAGCCTAGGCTACTTGTTCAACACAGTTTTGTAGCTTTAAAACAATTATCATAAAACTAAGTTTGTTTTTGATGATAGGCCTCAATCAGGAAATATCTAAAATGTGAAAGAGCACTGAGCCAGAATGAATGTGCTGGGCAAGTATGAAGGAAAGCTACTGTAGGCCATGTGTGCCACAATGTAAAATGGTAGCCTATCATATGTTTACCATTGAGTTTGACTAAAATGTACTTTCCAGGGGATTATATCGACAGGGATTGTAGTTTGTTGAACAAATAATAATAAAAACCTAACGTAGGCTACATTTACATTTACTTCTGTCAAAGAAACAAAAGGATTCTGATCAAATTAGGCCTCTGAGCTTTTACAGTAAGTGGTGTGTTTGTACAAATAGTTTTGAGAAATGCACTCACTGTTTGGAAAATGTTCAGGATGATTTGAGAAATGTACTAATGCAACTGAGAATAAAAGTCCATTAAGTCCATTCGTTAATACGTAATCTGGTTATTACACATTTGATACTGAATTCTTGCTCTCATCTTACCTTTTAAACACAGAGTGCATGTTAATATTTTACATGACATTGACGCCATGGAAATATGTAGGCCTAGGCCGGCATACCCTCCTGACAGTTAAAACCTAGAAACATGATACTAATCGAAACTTTTGAAGTTGCCCCCACAACAAATAGTTTTATATATAAATTCCTCATCTCCATCTCAATTGTAGCTGTGCTAGTCGTATATGACCCCAGAATTGAACCTGGTTGTCCATCGACATAATATACATAAAATATCTTCCTAGGGAAATGTATTCCTTCAACTGAAAACTTAATTTGAGGATATGTGTTCAGATTACAGGCTATAGAGTATTAGCTCTCTCTTGTGGCAAACATAGGCAAATGCAAAAACAATAGCAAGCTGCCTTAGGACAGGCCAGCTTGTTGGAAATTTCATGTTGAAATAAACTCACTTTGACATTTCTCATAAGTTTCATAGCTTAATTTATCGACAAAAAATAAATTGCGGCACAAAAAATTGTAAATTGTCACTGTACATTTTAGAATCTTCACACAAGTAGATGTCATTCTGTGGGTTAGGCTATAGCAGGTTATAGCATTTCATCTTCGCCAAATGCTGATGTTATTGTATTTATAACCATAATTTATGTTGGTGAGCATGTGGGATGGTGGTGGCATTCATAAACATCTATTTGTTTTGTTTTTTTCTGAGTGGAGAGACTAGCATGTAACAGATGCATTACAGGAATTCGGTGAAGTTTAAGAAATACAGTTTATTCAGCATTGGGCAGCAGGGGGGAGAGAGTTTGTGAGGGAGAGGCGGGTGATCGGGAGCGGGCTGAGGTTACTGCTGAATGCGGCGGATGGACTGAATCTGAGGGGTCTGGGAGTGGGAGCCGAATTCCCTGAAGTGCTTGTACTCCCCACAGTGGCGGTCACACTCCATGATGTACTGGTATCCACGGTAACCAGGGTACTGGTAGCACACAAAACTGTTGAGGAAAGACAGGAAGAGAGATGGATAGAGATAGATAGATAGATAGATAGATAGATAGATAGATAGATAGAAGGAGAGAGGGAGAAAGAGGGAGTGAGACAACATTTAACTTGGCTCTTCCATGAATGCACTAATAGTCTTACATTTGAACTGTATTGCACTTTTAAAACCTGTGTGTTGACCAGATGGGTCCAAATAGCCCAACTTAAATGGAAGAGGAAGACAGAACAAGTGTGTGGACCGTAGCGGACACTCACGCTCCAGACTGGACGCGCAGGGAGCCGACTTCGTTGTTGCACCAGCCCATGGCCTGGAGTGAGGGGTAGTCGTCGCTCAGCTCGCCCTTGCGGCCCAGGAAGTTCTCGCGCTCATAGATGGTCATACGGCACTCTCTGTGGTTCTGTGGAGTTCAAATGGGGTTTGAAAATGGTAAATGGATGTCAGCAGACTCTCAAATACTGATTTTATCTCCTGTAAGATGGTAGTGGCATTGCCAATATGAGTTCTTCTTTCAGTATTGTAAGCCCCTTCAGGAGAGGAGGTGAACGGTTATTTAGGCCTAATGCATCATATGCCGTAACATAATATAATGGGCTTAATTAGAAGAGATGGCCTGAGCATTTTGCCACAGAAACAGAGGAGGACTTACAGCACAGGCGATGGGTCTGAAAGAGGTCATCCTCTCGATGTGGTAGGCATTGCTACCTCCGAAGGCGTCAGGCTGAGGGTACTCTCCCCTCTCCAGCACAAACTGCTGGCCCTGGTAGGAGGCATGCTCATAGCCCACCCAGCTAGGAGGAAAAACAATACAAGAAATATGTGTTAGTTACGGGCATACACATCAACATATTGAAGAAAAAATATAATGTCACTGAAATATATAACAAAATTAAATATAAAATCAATTGGATAAACTGATAGATTTTAACTGAGTAAACTGAGTTTAACTGAGTAAAATTAAACTGAGTTGAACTGCATTACTAAATGCAGTGTGTGTTGGCCTAAAACACCAATGAGTTAAGTAGCATGTAAAATATGTTCCCTTGTTTTGCGTATATGTGGGTATCATTCCAATTTGACATTTAAAGAGCCGCCAATGGCTGGCGGGAATAAGTTGTGGTGTTCCTGTTACAGGCACAGGGTGTGCTCAATGTGAGGTGTGAAACGTACAGAACAGCGTAGAGCACAAAAGTCTCCTGCACACAAAATGTGGCAGCTCAACTCTTCAATTAACACCAACCTGTCTCTATATGAGTTTTGACATGAAAATACCAAAATACACAGTTCTAAAAAAAACAGGCTGCTTGCTGTTGTGAGGACAACAACAACAAAAAAAAAGCTAAAGAACTGCTCGGCTCCTTGAAGAGGGTTAACACAGACTTACGCGCCACTCTCGACTCTGAGGGAGCGGACAGTCTCGAAGCCGAACTCCATCACGTTGCAGCACTCAGAGGTGAACTCATGACGACGGCCCTGGAAGCACTCCTCGTCGTACACAATAATCTGCAACAGAATGATTGAACACCTTATTCAGAGCTCCTGAGGTTCCATGAGTATCACACAAATATGGGACTAACTAATAAAGGTCCAGTCCTACTAAAAGAATTTTGATTATCAAGTTACTTCAGTTCCAATTATTTTTTTTGCTAAACTGACACAGAAATTTAACATAGATCAATATTTGTGCTCCATGTTGTCACCAAATTGCAAGAAAAATAGGCCAAAATGCTCTTAATGTATTGGGTGTCTGGAAGTCAATGTGTCACACTGTTGATGGAGGTTTATTTTTAGCAATCTTTTTCCCTGAGGTGTCCTCATCTGTGTGTGTTTGTGTAATTATCTATTGATCCCTGTGGCGACTTTCACACCTACCTTCCAGTGGCCAGAGAACTTGGTACAATGGTGAGTCATCTTGTCTGCAACGGGGGAAGAGACCAGAGGTGTTACTGATGACAGACTAAACATGGAAGAGAAAAAACATTGCTTAGTGAGTAATTTAAAACATTGAATACAGGCATAGACCCCTACCCCACTCCCTTGTAAACCTAGACTGATTAACAAATAACACCATGGGGAAATGTACAGGAGAAGATCATCTATATAATAATACACTGTGCAATATACACAAGCATTTAAAACCATTAACCACACAGCAGGGGATCAGCCTTCTATATTTACACTTAATAAACAAACTAGGAATATTGTATAGCTATAAAACTACAAAAAGCACAAGGAATATCTCATGGTCCACATCACAAAGTGTATAACAGCAGGCAATGGCATCCTATACTTCTGCCCAACTCCAAACGTATATGCACGTGTGAGCAAGTTAAATCCAATTTCTTTTTTAGATGCTTTTATATTTAAGCACAATGCCTAGCAGCATAGTATCCATCTATGTTCACTGAGCAACTCTGAATAGCGTGTCAAGCCTGAATGCTTGCTCGAAACCATTACTGCTCTATTTAAAGATCTGAACAAGAATGAATAAAGCCGGCAAAGCCAGAGGGAACCAGCTGCTGCTACTGTTGCTACTGCTAGTCCTAGTGCTGTTGCTGCCGCTGGTACGGCTGCTACTGCTGTTGCTGCTGCTGCCTCTGCTACTAAATCGTGCTCTCCATCCTCTCCGGTCTGTGGGAGCTGATCAGTGCGTGCGTATGCGGGAGGTGGGGGACAGATCGTGGGGCTGTGCACCGAGTGAGGGGAGTCAGGTTTGGAGAGAGGGTGGTAGTGGGAACTCACCTCGCTTTGATGCCCTTGGGACGTCCTGGCGTGAGAGTGAAACCTGGCACGCGCCTCTACCCTTTTAAAGCCTCCCCTGGCAAAGGGCCCGGGTAAAAGCCCCGGCTCAGCATCGAGGGAGGGGCCCGCCATTGTGGCCCCAACAAAGGGGGGTTAAATCTATAGAGCAGCAGAAATGCAGACGCTACACTATCACCCCCCAGGCCGTGAGTGCGCACCAGGGCCGCTCTAACGTGCCCGTAGGTCCATGCACATGTGTGCACACACATAGAGACATGTATGCCAATAAAAATCCGCATACACACTTGCAGACATACATACACACACACACACACACACACACACACAAAGAGTACATGGACCATGACACACAGGCAGGCGCACAGACTCCCCCGTCTCCCGAAAGCAGAGTCGAAAAACACACTTACACACAGCACTTACATGCATGTACAGGCAAAAGCAATAGCAACATTTACATTCATAAACAGTGGTATGTTCACTCTCTCAAAGAAATATGAAATATGTACACATACACATACGCACACACACACATGCACATGCACACACACGCATACACATGCACACACACACACACAAAAACCATCAAGTTCAATAAAGTTAAGTGCTCTTTGAAAGCCTTCAGGAGGGTGGGGAAAAGCAAAAGACACAAACCAACCCTGAAAACCCTGCTGGCTACTCCCCATTTAAAGTTCAGGCAGTCCATTTGATTTTACTGTAGACATTTTATTTCCATTTCATTTAACAGAATCTCATATTTCCTGGATAGCATTCCATCAAGGAAATATTCATCCCCGCTTGTTTCTTATATGAATGAATATTTCATCAAATTGACATCCCCACAAAATACTTAATGAATTGTGAAATAAAAGATTAATTTGTAGTACCAATATATTGATTTGATTTTGAGCAATATCTATCATACAGTCCATTTTATTTTTATGTGATTCTCATCCTGATAGAACTATTGTTAAAAAATAAATAAACAAGTCAGTAGCGCAATGACGTGACATGCAGATTTTTGTGTCCAAGTGCATTACTTTGGTTTAAAATAATTTTAAATGATTCATAACAAGCATCATTTTATTCTATAAAACCTGTATAATTTGAACACATTTTCTGTTTATCATAACAATTATATATATTTTATGTTTTGTCATTTCAAACCCTCAAAATGTCAGGTGGCGCAACTGTCCGAGCAAATTAACACTATGTGAAAAGTATTACATTTAGAATTTAAAAAGTATGGTATTTGCAATGCCAAGGTAAGAACTGTAGACACTCTCAGGTATACTTACCAAAAAAACAAACAAATGTGGGCTTTTTTAGAAACATTTGACATTTTTGGGTTTACAGTCTAAAAATGTATTAAAACCCCTGTAAATGTTACGCAGCCATTAAGACTGGTTTAAACACAGTTGTGCAACCAAAAAAAGCATCCATTTTTAAAGATTATTTTTGAAAACACGTTTTTAAAAGCCTTATTTGAGACTCGTGTGTGACATGACTGACAGAACAGCCACAATCAACTTCCCCTCTACCATAAGGTCACTCGGTCACCCCGGTGACATGCATATCAACAAAACATACCACGTTGTAAACTCTTTGACTGAACTGTTGCTATTATCCTTTTACACAAGCTTTGTGAATGGAGTGAAACAGGGGAGGTAAAGATTATGTAAATCTAAAGGTGATCGTAATGCAAATTATGTAAACAACAACCATAGTCTTCTCTTTACAATAATGAACATGACTTCTAACGCTCATTGCTTTCTCTGACCACATCGGGATAAGACAAATGTACAATTATTAGCTGTGGTTTATGTGGTTTTAAATCACACAATAAACAGTGGATATGTGAAGGGATATATACATATATTAGGGGTGTAAATGTAAGCACATTCGTACCGAACTGTTTAGGTTTACACTTTTTGAAAATACTATTCCTGTTATATGTGTTAAGTACCAGCAATATTGTCAGTGAATGTTAGACTAGCAGTACTAACAGGCTTACTGTAGAGAAAATTAACCGAACCGTGACTTCAATACAGAGGTACGTACTGAATCATGATTTTTGTGTACCGTTACACCCCTAATATATATATATATATATATATATATATATATATATATATATATATATATATATATATATATATATATATATATATATATATATATATATATACACACACATAATGTATCAATTTTTAATAATAATAATAATAACAATAATAATAATATATAATTTTTATGTATGTCCTCTTCCTTAAATTAAGCTGTGACCTACTCCCATATACAATAGAGGTATGAAGTCAGATAAGTTGCATTAGTTGCATTGCATTCAAGAGCAAGAGCAACAGTGATGATGGTGCAGGCCACTCAACTCACATCAGTGCTCCAGAAGAAAAGGCCTTTTCCTCATGGATGCCTCCAATAGGGGGCGATCTCTGCTGCCCTTATCCCCAGTATGCACAGTGTTACACTTCAGCTTAGATGACACTGAGTTCTGAAGGCTAAATGATGGCTGCCTGGTGTTAATCATGTTGGCTAGATCAACAACGTGTTACGTGAAATCCAACCACAGTAATGCCCGGAGTCAATATCCCAGTACACACTGCAGGGTGACGACATAAATAAATAGTTTCGTGGACAACATCAAAAGGTTATGGAAGTGTCATGGCAATCTAATGTAGATATAATA
This sequence comes from Alosa pseudoharengus, assembly GCF_046254945.1. Classification (NCBI taxonomy): domain Eukaryota; kingdom Metazoa; phylum Chordata; class Actinopteri; order Clupeiformes; family Clupeidae; genus Alosa; species Alosa pseudoharengus. The sequence continues at coordinate 17,696,336 of NW_027468609.1, read as the reverse complement.
TACTTTTGTCATTAACATTACAAAGATATTTGTCATAGATTATTACCACAGTATATATTTACTGGTCACTCCTATGAGAGGTGACTGTTATCCTCAAAACAATAGATGCAGCATGACGCTGGCAGAGGTACAGAGGCGGGTGTTTTGTTCATGCAGTGCACACTGATACTGTCACTGTGGATGCAAGCCAGAACCAAATATTTCTTCCAAATATGCACCAGAATGTTGTTTAATAAATGAATGAAAAAGTAGTGTGATCAAGCTCGAAGAATTGAAAGAACAGTGAGAAAAAAAGAGCTAGAGGCCCATAATTTTAAATCATGCAATAATCACAACCTCAAATCTACAAAACCCAAACAACCCTGTGATTTATAATGTGTACTTGGAGGCGGTGACAGGGTCAAGCCAGCTTGTTTCCCCATGGGGGTATTTTGGTGTTTACACTGACATCGCGGCCTTACAAACTGTCCACTGAAATAATAGGCTCAAACAGCTCCTCAGATCCCTGCTCTATAGAGACACACAATGCATTTGTTCTCATCTCCATTGCCTGAATAACTTCACTAGTGTCCAGGCATCTTGCCCAAAAGTCTATATAAGTCTACAAAGGCAGGTCACTCTCATTCCATTTCAAGCAAGATAGAGCGATAAGAACATGGAGGCAAAGTAACTGAATGCAGTATACAGTAGCGAGACATCCCTAAATTAAATAACATTCCGTTATAAAATATAATTTTGGATCTCTGTGTTAAGAGTTTTAAAAATGTATATGTGGAAGCTTGGCTAAAGAACAGAATTACATATTTTTGCACACGCTTCACACAAGCAAAGGCCTTTTAGAAAATGAAATGCATCATACAAATGTTAATCATATATTACTGTCACCAAGTCAAAAGATGTTGTGGCTTATCGAAAGGTATGTGGGTAGAATGTGAACAGACACAGAGAGTTAGAGATGGAGAGAGTGGGAAAGGGAGAGAGAGAGAGAGAGAGAGAGAGAGAGAGAGAGAGAGAGAGAGAGAAACTATCAGAGGATTAGCATGCCTCAACCTCTGGCCTATACATTCCTATGATCTGTGCAAGGCCTATAGCTAGCAGTGTTGCCCCGCGGGCTGAAACTGCCATTGTCAGGGCTTTCCATTGAGGACAAAGTGCTTACGGGGACCCAGAGGGAGAGCTTTCTGGGCGTAGCGATGACCCGGCGGCTTTGGTGCGGACCAACACTGATGACGGGAGTGTTTCTATTGTGCGCCAAGCCCCTCCATACTCCCCTTGCCAGAGTATAAAAGCTTGGCCGCAGGGTTTGGAAGACCAGCACGAGCCAGCCAGCCCCACAGGCACTGCAAGCTGTACTCATAACAGGTAAGGGCCCAGCCCAGGAAGCAGCAGCACACACACACACACACACACCACACATACTCATACACACACACATGCACACACACACACACTCACACACACACATTCACAGGGTGAGCAGTGCGCTCCATGGCATGGAGACAGGTGGGCAAGGGTGGCAGAACAGGTGATGATGATTGGGATCCATCATTAAGCTTCCCATCATACTCAGGGTTTACCCGCCTGCCCGTCCCAAATAACTGCAGCCTGCCAGCACTGCCTGCCTGCCTGCTTGAGGGCCATTATAAGTCACGGAAAGCAGCCAGACAAATTTTTGGTTGTTGCCTGGGATTCAGGCAGAGCTTTTAATTAGAGATATCTGGTGTTAACTGCTGGAATGTTAAATGGGTTTAAAAGTGAAGCCAGTTTTGTAAAATCATATCCCAACTATGACTTCACTTCCTGAGCCACCACCAACACCAATGCACACTGTTCCATGGATGTTTGGAGTGAGTCCATCTCTTGATCTCTTGGTTATCACCTGGACCTCACATTGCTCTTCTCTCTGCTCTCTCCCAGACTCTCTGAACCTAAATCATGTCTCAGACCGCCAAGTCCGCTTCCAACCAGGGCACTGACGCCAAGGACAAGGGAGCTCCCGCCCCTGCCGCCAGCAGCAAGGCCACCAAGACCGGAGAGCCCGGAATGATGGGCAACTTCAGAGTAAGTGCATCCTCCTCACGCTTCACACACACACACACACACACACACAGGGCTTTGCTGCCTCTGGCTCAGGCCCAGCTCACATCCAGTGCAGAGTTGACTGCAAGCTAGACAGCTGGATTGCTGAAAATGGAGAAATTGCAGTCTCTAAACAGTGGAGCACTCTCTGCATCTATTCAAAAACAATAAATGGGTAATGGGTTTAACTGTAATATAATGATGACAATTGTTAAGGAAATATATATAATAGATAATATAATAGATAATATCAATGTAATATATTAATGGATTAAATGGTAAAGGTCCTCATGTTTTTGTGACTAGTGCTTGACGGCAGTGGATCTCATGTGGCTCTTTCTTTCAATAGTGTTCTCAAACTGTTCCCACAGATCATGCTCTTCGAGCAGGAGAACTTCCAGGGCAGGATGATCGAGGTTCAGAACGAGTGTGTGAACGTGTGTGACCAAGGAATGGACAGAGTGCGCAGTATCATTGTGGAGTGCGGCCCGTAAGTCCATCACAGCAAAACTCCTCCAAAAGCACTTAGAATAGTTCTGACTGCTACTGCAGAGATTAATGAAATTAGCAGTCAGTCAGATTCTGGCCTTCTGTACTCAATCTGTCTCCTCCCTCTTTTTTTCCCCTTGATCTCAATCTCGCTGCTTGATGGCGCCCCCTGGTGATTCCTCCCCCTCACTGCGCTCTCCTTCTCCCCCTGCATCCCCACCTCCAGCTTCGTGGCCTTCGAGCAGTCTAACTTCCGTGGGGAGATGTTCATCCTGGAGAAGGGCGAGTATCCTCGCTGGGATACCTGGTCCAACAGCTACCGCAGTGACTGTCTCATGTCCCTTAGACCTATCCGCATGGTAAGGAATATAGGAATTCTAAGAATTTTATTCATGCTCTGATGCACAATTCAACCTACAAGAACCATGACACATTTAGTAGAACTGTTCAGCATACAGTACACCCACAGAGAAACACTACACACATTTACTGACTCACTCCCTAAAGAAATAGTATTGGGTATGATTTTTGTCCCAAGCTGCAGAGTAACAGTCTGCAGTGCACTGAACCACACTGACACACACTGCTTTTCAAATGCTCCTTCCTCTCTCACCATCCGCCCACATCTCCACTTCACTCCTACAGGACAACATGGAGCACAAGATCTGCCTGTTCGAGCTGTCCGACTTCAAGGGCAACAAGATGGAGATCCAGGAGGATGACGTGCCAACCCTGTGGGCCCATGGCTTCTGCGACAGAGTGGGCAGCGTGAGAGTGCCCGGTGGAGCGTACGTACACTTATACTTACACTTATACAAAGTATTGTGATTCTAAGAAAATTATTTAGTCTATTACTATTAGTAGTATTTTTTTATGTTAGGTTATATAACTACTTTAAACCATTTTAATGATGATGTTTATTGATGTTGTTGTGGGTCACTCTGGATTAAAAAAAAAAAAAACATCTGCCAAGAACCATAACCATAATTAAGTGTGCCCACGCTTAACCAAGCGCCCAATCACAGACTAGACAGGGGAATCCCCCCAGAGAGGGGAGAGTAGCCAACATCAGCTGAACTCTGAGAATGGGAATGATCTCACCCATTTGCTTGGCCAGCTCTCTCAGAGGCACAAGGGAACTAAGATCACAAATATACAGTTATACTATAATTATACAATTGCAAATACCTCTTACATATTGGAATACATCATCAGCATTTGATGACGGGATGTGATTAAGTTAACTATCATGGATTGACCTCTGTTCTTGTCAGCTTTTTAATCAAATTGTGCTCTTCCTCTCCAGTTGGGTGGGCTACCAGTACCCTGGATACAGAGGCTACCAGTACCTGTTCGAGTGCGGCGAGTACAGACACTACAACGAGTTTTGCGCCTTCCAACCTCAGATCCAGTCCATGCGTCGCGTGAGGGATATGCAGTTCCACCAGCGCGGATGCTTCAACCTCACCTCTGCCAAACAGTGAGCCAGCCCTGCCGCAAACCGGTGGCCTAGCAACCAGCCTTCCCACGGGCGCTTTTTATCCCCCCATCCAGATCTCTTCCCTCCACCCCAAATCTCTCTCATCTCCCCATTCCCACAGAATAGCATGACATCATTGTAAACGGACATCTGACGTGACTTTTTATGATGCCAAAAAATAAACATGTTTTGAAAAACCCAAATTTGCAGACTTATTGATTTATTTATTTTTAAACACATCTATTTGTTAATGTCAAGTACATAAATGTATTTATTTATACAATATGACATTGCACAAAGATATAGGCCTAGAAGTAGCCTATGGCAGTAGGCAAGGTCTAGCCTAGGCCTATACTCTAAACATGTGAAGACAATCATACTGTATATTGATCAAATGAATATCTCCTCTGCTTTAAATAAAATTAAGTAATCCTGACTAATTGTTTTTTCCCGTTTTATTTTGTCATTTTAGATAACCAGGAGTGTTATATTTAGTATGTGTGGAAAATATTCCTAACTTTATGATAACAGGCAGCACTATCGTCGTGACGTTACACTCGACTAGCCAATCAAATAATCAGCTTGTCGCTCTGTTTTCTTCTGACATCTAGTTCTATGGTAGTTGCACAAGCTAGCTAGCGGCATCATCAAGATGGCAGCACTTTTCAAAGCACGGAAAGGTCAGTAATAAAGTGACAATTCCACATTTTACTTACTGTGATTTTTACAGGTTAAAGTTATAACAGGTTGACGATTTAATTGTTATTTGGAAACAATGGAATTGTACTCATGACATTTGAAACATGAAGTATACTAACATTACCTAAGATTTGCTAGCGTGAATCGTCCAGCTTGCTGGCTGCTGCTGCTGACTGTCTGTAGGTAACCAAACTAGCTAGCTTGCTAGCTTACTGTGGTTTCTACTGTTTTCCAGTAGGCCTGTATTAGCTATTGGAATGGAGTATTTTTGAGTATTTGCTAGCGAAGGTTACTTTCAAGTGAATTATTTCAATTGTATGGTGGTTTTCTTTTAATCCAGGGAGTTAACTAAGTTTTGACAGGCTCCCTCAATGGGTTTGAATAAGTGTACTGACGTTGACATAACTGGCTATCGAGTTATAGGAGTTAGGTACCCAATTTAAATTACTTTCGCTGTAAGGTGCGATAGCAAGGATGCAGTTGTGCTTAATTACATTCAAGTCTCTTATTTAATCTTGTATTGACGCGAAAATTCACGGAATTTTTCCATCAAATTCAATAGCGCCTGTCAGTAAGACGCGCGCCATCACTAGGACAAAGGTGACAGCGCACTTAAGGTTCTGTAACCTCTCACCCAGTTTCCATCATAGTGTTATGAAAACGTTCATGCTACGTCCGAATATAATCACTCCTTTCTCTCATGTATAAATCAATTATATTCTAGCAGCCCTTTGGTACTACGTTATTACTACCATGCCTCATATATCAGCCAGATCAGAGCCGTTTTGAATCAGTAACTAATATCTGGCTAACGCTACCTCATAGTGCTTCAAGGTCTTAATGCCTGTTAAGATAGATAGATAGATAGATACTACTTTATTGATCCCCAGGGGAAATTCAAGCTGACACTACCACACAGTTGCAGTATGTTATTTATAGTCAGTTATATAATGAATGCTCACTAATGCTGATGAAATAAGAGGCAAGGAACTATGGGTCATCTATGTTGGTGTCTTACTTGATACAAGTGTGGTGTTTACCCTGTCATTTGGTCAGTGCTATTCCTGTAATTTAATGGTCAATGTTGTTCCTTCCTGTTCTGACTCTGAATGTTGTCGTCTCTCTGTGCTGTGCCTCCAGCGTTGGGCATGGCAGTGGGCTGTAGCAAACGCTACATCACCCAGCTAGCCGAGCTGCCAGAGATGCACCAAATGCTCCGGCAGACGTGCCGGGATTACGCCGACAGAGAGCTGGCTCCCATCGCAGCTAAGCTGGACAAGGAGCATGCCTTCCCAGCCAAGCAGGTAGAGAAGCATCCGGATAGTACTGGGGTCAGGGGTCAGGGAACTAGCCACTGGTGGTGGGTGAGACCATAGATATTAGAAAGCTAGATACCGCATTGACTGTTGAGTTCTATTAGGTGGCATACGTGAACGTGGGCGCCATATTGCTGGGGGCAAACACCATATTGTCTATGGGCAACACTTGCCGGCAGAGATTCCTGTCTGATTTCCAGTCAGAGTCACATGTTTCTCCATTGCCCTCCAGTGATTGTTGCCCCCACCAATATGGCGGCACTATTTACAATCGTTCTGGAGCCCAATGTGGTATCTAGCTCTAACAGCTCTGGCTTCTGGGGGGACATGGCTGTCTGTGCATGTAAATGCTGAATGTCTGATATAGGTTGATTTTGGAAAACCAAAGGTGAATCAATTGATATTAATGGTTCAGGTGATTAATGTTGTTTAGGTTATTTGTTGTAAACTACAACACCTGTGCTGTTACTAGTGTCAGCAGATGTTGTGGCTTGTCAGAGACAGTGATAAATCGAGCTTCTGTTGTCCTTAGGTCCGGGAACTGGGCGAGATGGGTGTCATGTCGGTGGAGGTTCCGGAACACCTAGGCGGAGCGGGACTGGACTACCTGGCCTACGCGCTGGCCGTGGAGGAAGTCAGCAGAGGGTGCGCGTCCACTGGGGTCGTTGTCAGCGTCAACAACGTGAGTCTGTCGTCATGGAGAACCCTGTGTCGATGGGATAGCATGTGCTATAACCTGTGTGTGTGTGTGTGTGTGTGTGTGTGTGTGTGTGTGTGTGTGTGTGTGTGTGTGAGATTTGGAGTTAGGTAACATGAGGAAGACATTGCTGATATTGAAACGTTACTCATGGAAAGAGACAAAAATGCAGATAATGCAGTTCTTGTAAACTGGAAATGTTTATCAGGAAACAGACTTGAATTTCAGATTGCGTAGCACATTGTGTTCTGTGGAAGAAGAGCCTCTGTGGCATCTGGTTATTTCAAGTCAGCCTTTAACATAATACGATACTTTGACATAATAATAGCTTTCTCTCCCAGTGCATTGGTGGCAGTTTTCTGTCAAAATGGGGTAAAACAACACATTGCATTTATATAGAGCTTTTCTAGACACTCAAAGTGCTTCACAATGAAGGGGGAACCTCACTAACCACCACTAATGTGTAGCACACACCTGGGTGATGCACGGCAGCCGTTATGCGCCAGAACACTCACCACACACCAGCTTGAGGTTAGTTAAGTTTACTGTAAGTGAACAGCTATGGTAGTGTACAGTCATGGTTGAAATCGAAATGTATCAACTGTTAAGTGTGAACTCAATATATTATAGACCCTTTCATGGAATTTTCATTATCAGCATCATAGTTGGCCCCACAAGACTTCCTTTTTAACATTCCATATGTTATCTTAATGCAGAGGAAGTAGATTGGGGCCCAAATAGAATGTTCAAGCATTGTTTTTGTTTACCTTGTTGAAAGGGTCCATACTCAGGCTGAATGCTAGCAGCAAATATGGGTTAATATTTAACTTTGGGTACCTCTGATCAGCAGTGGGTTGTCCTCAGTGAGGGGTCATTCCGGGATTCCTTGGCTGGATGAACAGGTGACAAAGTCCCCAGTCTCGTCTGAGGTGACCACTGTCCCTGACCAGTGTGTGTGGTATCAGGGGATAGCCTGGACACACTGGTTATGAACAGTCACAGATAATTAACCCGTAAGCAGTTTTGAACATTTGAACAGAAGATTCTGTTCCGCAACAATGTAAGATTTTAAAATTCCGTGTTCAGTTTAATGAACCCACATATTCTTTAGAATGTCCAACTTCCTACATTCCCATCACACCGGTGTGATGGTACAGCCTTTAAGGGGGGTTTCAAAACAAAGATTTGCAACGAGATGAGCTGCAACGTTCTAAAACCTTGCAACTGCGACAAGACGTGGTGAATGTTTTGCGATGGCTTGCAAGAGCTGGCAACAACATGCAACATTTAATTCACACCGCTGCAAATCTTTCTGCAACGGTTTCGTCTCGTCGCAAATCTTTGGTGTGAATTGGGCCTTAAGAATTAAGTGACTCCTGTATGGGTGACTACTAGACATATCTCATACATGTAGACGCCAACTTTATCAGGAAGTCTACATGTGGAATGTATCTCAGTCATGCTTGTATGATAAATGGATTTTTTTGCGGTTAAATGACTCCATGTAAGTTACTATAAATTGGAACCAGATGTTTATGTTGAAGCTGAGGATATAAACGCCAAAGCACTAAACAAGAAATAACAGCAATAACAACAAGAAATGTTTTGCACCATGCAGCCAATGAGTAGACTGCCTACAAAGAGCTTGTGTTCGTAGTTCAGTAGATTTTAGTATTGCTGGCCTGAGTGGGGAGAATCTGAAGTGGAGATTTTCACATGGTGAAATGTTGTGCTGCAGTCTCTGTATATCGGCCCCATCCTGAAGTTTGGAAATGACGAGCAGAAGGAGAAGTGGATAACCCCCTTCACCACCGGGGAGAAGGTCGGCTGCTTTGCCCTTAGTGAACCAGGTAGGCACAACACCACGCCAGCCTGAACATACACTAACATCAGCCTGAACACACACCAACACCAGCCTGAACACACACCAACACCAGCCTGAACACACACCAACAACACTAACATCAGACTGAACACACACTAACAACACTAACATCAGCCTGAACACACACCAACACCAGCCTGAACACACACCAACAACACTAACCAGCCTGAACACACACCAACGCCTAACTAACCTTCCTGCACCCGCATAACATCACATCAACATTATACTTAACACACACCAACAGCAGACAAACCCCACTGCACTCTTAACACACACCAACAGCAGACAAACCCCACTGCACTCTATCCCCAGAGCATCCTGGACCAACATCACCCCAACTTCATTGTATTCCTCTTGTCACACCAGCGCAAGGCCTGACTGTCTTCTCTTTGGCACATTACAAAGCTTCCGTCTTCTTGCTAATCGACTCGCATTCTGCCATAATGCCATACCGTTTCTCAATACATCAACCATATAGGGAGCGACTACGGTAGCCTTGTGTGCAACATGCACCTGTAGTACAGGTAATGCACTCCGCAGTACAGGTAACAGCCCTGTGTGTGGTGTCTCCTCTGTACAGGTAACGGCAGCGACGCAGGTGCGGCGTCCACCACAGCGCGTCAGGAGGGGGACGAGTGGGTCTTGAACGGTACCAAGGCCTGGATCACAAACAGCTGGGACGCCTCCGCCACAGTAGTTTTCGCCACCACAGACAAGAACCTCAAACATAAGGTATTGCACACACACCCA
>NW_027468609.1:17644438-17681938 GCF_046254945.1 Alosa pseudoharengus | reverse complement strand
ATAACCCTGCTGGTTTTAATTTAAATGAATTTAGGCTAAGTTATTGTGGAAGGACTGACCACAGTGGGTTACAAGGAAATCCCTTTCAGTGGCCAGAGTTATCATTATCGTAATGCATTATGTTAATTTTTAATTGTTGGTAATACATATTCAATTCAACTTTATTCGCCATGTATACAGATGCTAGGAATTTGATTTGGTCTTCTCCATGCAGGCAACACACAGTAAAACAGAAAGACAAAAAACAAAGACAAAGACACAATACAAGGACAAACAGAACCATTATCAGCAATAAATTAATAGGAATGTTTAATAGGAATGTAGATAGTGCAGTGTTAAATAAAAATAAATTGCAATGAAGTCCAAGTTTAAGAGTTATTTAGGAGAGCTATTGCTTGGGGGAAGAAACTGTGGCGGTGGCGTGATGTTTTGGGCAAAATAGCCCTGTACCGCTTTCCAGAGGGGAGAAGATTAAACAGACTATTGACAGGATGAGAGAGGTCGGCCACAATCTTCACAGCTCTGTTAATGGACCTGGAGCTGTGCAGGTCCATGATGGGGAGCAGGGGGCAGCCGATGATCCGCTCTGCTGCCCGGACAACTCTTTGTAGCCTGGCCTTTGCGCGGGCTGACGCATAGGCAAACCAGACCGTGAGGGAGGATGTTGGCACACTCAATGACCGCTCTGCGGTGGAGGAAAAACAGGCGCTGCTGGCCTTTCTTCACTAGTTGGGAGATGTTATTGTCCCATTTGAGTGTGTTGGTGATGGTTGTGCCCAGGAACTTAAAGTGCTCTACCACAGTAACGGATGAGTTGTTAATGACCAGAGGAGGATAAGTCGGGGGCTTTTTGCGGAAGTCCACTATCATCTCCACTGTTTTGTTGATGTTAAGCTCCAGGTTACAGACTGCACACCAGGATAGAGGTCTGCGCGGGACTGATTTTTCAGTCCCGTGCCCGCCCACTACCGCAATATTCTGTCCCGCACCCGCATTAATGTGTCATTTTTAGTCCCGCTCCCGCCCGCATCTGTAACATGATGTCCCGCTCCCGCCCACTAAAGCCCGCATGCAGGAGCGATGAGAAGCCCCTGGCTGCAGCTTGCAGATCGGAGCGATAGCCTATTCAGTTTTTCTTTCTGTCTCACGAAAGGAGCACACACACCTGAGAAAGACTACAGATGTCTGATTTTAAGTTTCTTGGTTCTGAATGTAGCCTAGGCTAACAACTGAAGTAGGCCTAGTATGGTGCCCCCTTCCTCTGTCATGCTTTCGATTTAGAGTTTTGACAGTGAGCAGCAGGAACAAATTGAACCCACGTAAACGACAATATAGGCTATAGGCCTGTTATCCGTCAGTTATGCTTAAACCCCGTTTTTTTTAATGCTGCCTAACAGAACATCCAGCTGAACTATAGTTATGAACACTACTTTAATCATTTCCATATTTAATTTTACGCACATATTTAATTTGCGGGAGTGCTATGAATCATCGGTTTGTCCCGCACCCGCGAATGCACCTCTCTCATCCCGCCCGCTCCCGCAAAGAGCTTTCAAACGTTGGCCCGCGCCGCACTCTTTTGCGTCGGGACCCGCGGGTCTACCGCGGGAGTGCAGACCTCTACACCAGGACTCCAGGAGACGGGCCTCTCTGCGGTAGGCTGACTCGTCGTTGTTGGAGATTAGGCCTATTATGGTGGTGTCGTCTGAATATTTGATGGTTTTGACAGAAGGGTCTCCAGAGGTGCAGTCATTGGTGTACAGGGAGAAGAGCAGGGGGGACAGCACACAGCCCTGGGGGGCACCGGTGTTAACTGTGCAGGGCTGTGAGAGATGTGGGCCCAGCCGGACATACTGAGTGCTGTTGGTGAGGAAGTCTATAATCCATGAGCAGAGGAGGGGGTGAATGTTTTGATGGGTCAGTTTGCTGTGGAGGAGGTCGAGGAAATTTAGTGAGATTGCCTTAAAAAGTATGCAACAAACCCTATAGTTTGAGGCTTGACTGTCACAAGGTCTAGTTAAACTTCAGTAAACTATGACTACTACTAGTACTTTCACACAAGTAAAATATTTAAAATGCAATGATGCAGTGCAATGAAGTACATACTTAAACTCTCAAAACCCGCAGAAAGAGACCACTGAATCGCCCTACCAAATCCTTAGTACTCATACGACTTGTACGACATGCGACTTGTTTCTGTGGACATATAGCAAACACAGGAAAGGAAGAGCAGCCAATAAATCAGTGTAGGAAACTGAGTGAACGTGAACGTGCTCGTGCTCACACGGGAGGATTCCGTTGCAGACGGGTGGGGTGGTGAGGTCAGGAAATGGGACCTTAGCCTGATTAGGGTGTTCTCTCTCTCTTTCTCTCTCTCTCTCTCTCTCTCTCTCTCTCTCCCTGACCCTCTCGCTTAATCTCGCCACTGCATCGCAGGGACCGGGCGCCATGATGGGAGCACTGTTCCCAAGTGCCCCGTTTCACGCTCGCACCCAAAACTGGGTCAGAGGTTGCCGCTCCTAGGCCCCAGCTCTCTCTCTCTCACACACACACGCGCGCGCGCGCTAGATCGAGACCTTCCTGATGGGGGCCATGATGGCTGAAAGAGCGCTTTCCCCGAGAGTCCAACTAGGTCAGAGGTTGCCGCTCCTGTAGTGTGTTCATTAGCGACTGGGAAGTGGGAGAATTCGATAGTCGAATGGGGGGGGGGGGGGGGGGGGGGGGGTTAGCCCATAGACTATGTATAGAACTATATATACAGTCTATGAGCTATCCTTTACATTAGCAACGTCGCCAGTTTGCAGTTTGTTGTAGTCAAGTGAACGCTCTCAGTTCAGAAGTCTGGAGTTCCTAAATGTGGGAACCCTCCTGCTGCGTAAATGCACCATTAGGCCCCAGCTCACATGCACACACACACCAGATCGAGCCCTTTCTGGTGGCGGCCATGATAGCTGAAGGAGCACCGTCCCCAATTGTCCCGTTCCACACTCACACACCGAACTGGGTCATAGGTTGCTGTTTCTAGGCCCCAGCTCGCAGACACACACACGCCAGATCGAGCCCTTCCTGATGGGGGCCATGATGGCTGAAGGAGCGCTTTCCCCGAGAGTCCAACTAGGTCAGAGGCCGCTGCTCCTGTAGTGTGTTCATTAGCAACTGGGAAGTGGGAAAATTCGATAGTCGAATGGGGGGGGGGGTTAGCCCATAGACTATGTATAGAACTATATATACGGTCTATGAGCTATCCTTTACATTAGCAACGTGGCAGTTTGTTGTCAAGTGAACACTCTCAGTTCAGAAGTCTGGAGTTTCTAAATGTGGGAACCTTCCTGCTTTCCTTCTGCGTGAATACACCATTAGGCCCCATCTCGCGCACACACACACACACACACACACACACACACACACACACACACACACACACACACACCTTATCGAGCCCTTTCTGGTGGCGGCCATGATGGCTGACGGAGCACCGTCCCCAACTGTCCCGTTCCACACTTACACACCGAACTGGGTCATAGGTTGCCGCTTCTAGGCCCCAGCTCGCGCACACACACACACACACACACACACACACACACACACACACAAGATCGAGCCATTCCTGGTGGTGGCCATAATGGCTGAAGCAGCACCGTCCCCAATTGTCCCGTTCCACACTCGAACACCGAACTGGGTCATAGGTTGCTGCTTCTAGGCCCCAGCTCAAACACACACACGCCAGATCGATCCCTTCCTGGTTGTGGCCATATAGTGGCTCAAGTGATTGCAATCAGGATTGCAGAGCATTGTTTTTGTTTTGTGAAGATAGGGCTGATAACTGACAACTGATACTTTTATGGCCAGAATAACAATTGCCCCAGGCTTTAATAGGCCACTGGCTGTGCTTCAAATCTGGGTCAGGTTGACGTAGGTTTTGTCCAGAGGAAGCAAGCTGTTTTGTCATCTGCACAGATGCTCAGCTGTTAATGTCACTTAGTCACGATCCACGTTGTTGTCCTCTGGGACAAAGCAATATTGGTCTTCATGACCTGAAGACGATGCCTTAAAAATATGGAACCATTTTTGAAGACTTTTTTTAAAGGCCTCAACCATCAACCACCAACATCCTTCCTGTTCTGATAACATCAAATGACTATGTTTTTAAAACTCTGAAATCATGAGTTTTTATAGACAGGGTTAATGCTGTCACAAGAGATGTTAACGTGTATTTGTGTGTAGCCTATGTGCGTCTCTGTGCACTTTCTCTGAATGCGTGAGATGCAAATTTCTGGTTACACAATAGACATTGACATTTTTTTTGTCTTCCAGTGCAGTGCACATAGTACCTTTATTTACTAGTCCTATTGCGTTTTTTATCCGTGGTTTACATGGAGACAAGGCTTTTGGCTTTTGGTCTGAGGAAAGAGTTTATGAAACTCCTCCGGAAATCAGAATAGTGCAGGATTTAAACACCATCAATTCTGTGGATTTAAAGTGATATGGCATGTTTGTTTACTTCTCCAGGTTGTTCAAAGATAATTTTCATTATCCTTCTTGCCTCCTGTCTCTCTCTCTCTCTCTTTCTTTCTCTATCTCTCTGTCACACATACACACACACTCACAACAGATTCATAATTTAAAAAAAAAACACTCACAAGTTTATTAGACAATGACTCTTTACAGCTAATTTATAAGCATATAAATTGATCATGTAAAACAGATGTATTGATCATATTAGGCCTAATTAATGGATTTTCTGGTTGTTATTTAGTATAGTATAGTATAGTATAGTATAGTATATAAATAGTATAGTATACTCTTTAGATACCGTGAGGGAAATTTGGTCTCTGCATTTATCCAATTCGTGATTTAGAGAAACACTCAGAGCACACAGTGAGTGAACACACAGTGAGGTGAAGCACACACTAACCCGGAGCAGTGAGCCGCCTGCTACAGTGGCGCTTGGGGAGCACTTAGGGGTTAGGTGCCTTGCTCTTGTACAAGAGATTCATAATTCAAAAAAATTTACAAGTTTATTAGACAATGATTCTTTACAGCTCATTTATACACATGAAAAGTGACAATGTACAGCACAAGTGGATCATACAGGACGTTCATAAACAATTCCTGAACCTGTTTGTTTATTTCTTTGAAAAATAGAGGTACTGACCATATGAGCTACGTCAAACATACAACACAGTCGATTTGCTAGATCGGCTACTCATAAGTATAATTGGACAATTGTTGTGATAAGGGTGCAGCCAGATATAGGCTATGCATAGCTATGCACTTGACAAACAATGGAGGCTATTCATTGTGCTATATGGAGCTGTTAATAAGCAGACCGTGTCTAATTAGGCCTACCAAGGATGAAACTGTCTTAACTGATGGGAATTTTGGTTGCAACCAATTGAACTTGTAGGCCTAGACCGATTGAAATAATATTCTAAACACAAATATCACTAAACAATCTCAGTTTCGATTCCAAGACGAACGAATGGAGTACTCTCATTATCTCATTCAACTGGCTAGAAGAATTTGACAGATACATAGAAAAAAACAACAACAAAAGTTTCAGACATAAGGAGCGGTTCCTCTCATAGCCTACTTGTAAATGTAAGTACTGAGTCCATCCTTGACGGGGTGCTTGAAGATGCCACGGAGACACCAAACAGCTGTCCTCGCGGGCGAGCGACTGGGGTGTGCGCTCAAGCACCCTACAGTAGCCTGCAGGTGTCATCCGTTAAAGGTTCGTGAGGCAAAATTATAAACCCTCGGTAGACCTACGCTTAAACATAATTTCGCTTGTCATAGTCTCCGTTTTGAGTGACGCTCTTTGTCGGGGCGTACTTTATGGGATATGAAGACTTTAATTGTTGAGGACAGGAGCAACATAGAATGGTGCCTCCAACAAGTAGAAGTCCGGCGGCCGCCCATCCAATGTACAGCGCAGCCCCGATCTCGCGCTTGTTGGCAGGCATGATCTGCGGGTTGTAAAAGTCGGAGATGATGTTATTCGCCATCCAGCAGATAGGAATCAGCACGAACAAGCCGCTGACGATGTAGATCACTCCGCCGGCGTTCACCACCTTCGTCTTGGTGGTCTCTGTTTTGATGCAGTTGGTGCACTGTGCGCCGGCGATGGTGAAGGTGAGGCCCAGCACACCCAGGACAGCGGAGATGACCGTGAGCGCTCTGGCCGTCTGCAGGTCTGTGGTCAGCGCCAGCACAGAGTCGTGCACCTTGCACTGCATTTGACCCGTGCTCTGAACAACGCAGGACATCCACAGTCCGTCCCAGATGTTCTGCGCTACGACGATGTTGCCTTCGATGAAAGCGGAGACTTTCCACATTGGCAGCCCGCACGCCACCATCACCAGTAGGGTACCAGACCCGCACAGCCCCAGGGCGAGGAATTCCAAACAGGCAGAAATCATTTTTCCTGTTTTCTATTATCCGGTTCTGCAAAATAAATGCACGTTTTGAGAAGTTCAGGAGAGTGAAATCCGTTTCTCTGTAATTTCTGAAACACTTTCTACATATCACATCCACAACCAAGAATGCAAAATCTTTGGGTAAAGAAATTTATAGCCACCGTTAAATTCTCTTGGGAATTTATACTGTAGTCTGACAAAGTGGTTCAGCGTCGGCCAATGAGATCATACCCCCATCTCACAGCAGCCAATGAAAAGTCAGTAAAGTTTAAGGAAAACAGACAACGGGAAACAGAACATGGATCGTATTTATGGAGAGATAAGACGGTCATAACGGCAGGAAGACAATAGATATGCGATTTAACAGCCTTCCTGCTATTCATTCTGCAAAAAATGAAAGAAAAATGCGTCATTGGTCGAGCGAGGTCACACACTCCTGAAAGTCCAGTCAGTCACTTTTCTAACAAGGTAACCTACAACGAAATAACTAGGTTATTTGTTGTAGGCTAGGCTACACGTTGAATTATAGGCTACATACAAATATTTATTTCCAATGTTATCAGTGGCATAGTCTTTCCTAACCATGTCTGTTAGATGAGTGATGCTTTAAATCAGATATTGATCATTATTAGACCTAATCGACGGGTTTTCTGTCTACCCATCTTGTGAGAAAAGTAGCCTACTTTTCCTTGAAAGTGAACATTTACTGCCAAACATTCATTCTCAGCCATGTAGCACAGTAGCCTTTTTAAATAACAATTTTCAGCATGTGTTAAATGTTTGTAATTTTTCCATTATGAACATGAATTAAACAAAAATACGATTTTACAATATAGGCTACATTCGTAGATCTGCATATGAATGTCTACTTGTTCAGAATGTGGGCATGAAAATAGAAATATTTTTTTTTCAGTCCGGATCTGTTTACACATGCTTCCACGTGTTTCCTATAGGCACAGGATCTCTAGATTGACATGATCCATCCTGTATGAGTCTGGCATTGTGAGTAGGTTACTGCCCTATACAAAATAAGGTTCATATCTACAAGGCATGTTTTCTCTCTTACCTCATATTTTACCTTATTATATTATCAATATTACATAGCACATAGGCTAAAAGGCCACCACATCCCAAAGTACACACATTTTTAAAAAAAAATCAAAGGGGGAGTTACATGCCTTTTTCCAGAACACTGTCAAGAAATGAGAACCTATACTGGCCTAAAACATGCTGGCTGGATATAGGTCCTGGCCTACAACAAAATTAATTTGACATTCTACATCTCCTGAGAGGTTTTTCATTTAGGCTATATATATATATATATATATATTAGGTAATATAAGCAGAGAGGGAAAGATAAAGAAGCCTCCTGAGAGATACACAGGCTATATGGTGTGGTTAAAAAATATTTGAATTTGAGTTTGAAAAGGCATGACGTGTTATAATGATATTTAAATACATGCTCATATTTTGTATTTTAAATACGTAATCCAGAATACATGTATTCAGTTACTTCCCAACACTGTCTATAGCACATCAGTTTAAAAAGTGTATTTGTTTAAAATGTAGTATAGGCTACATTCAATAATCTAAATCCTATTCATTAGTTTTTGCAAGAGTTGTAAGTAGATCATCGTATTGGAAACACACTCTTTGAGTGTTTTTTATGGGAAGTGTTGCATTGCCAAAACTCCTTATCTTTTACTGTAAATCGTAGCTAATCTTGGCTAATGTTAATGCTAATCTTGGCTCGGCTTTTGCCCTGTCAGCTGGACTGGTGCCGTAGCCTGCTACCATAAGCCGCAGGAGCACCGTGTTGGGCATATCAGCTCTTTGTTTTCGGTGGTTACTCTAAGTATTTCTGAATCTTTTTGTCTAAGAAAAATGTTATCTACACACACACACACACAATTCTACACTGGAAGTGTGTTTGTGTGTGTGTGTGTATGTGTAGGGTCGGGTGTGTGTGTGTGTGTGTGTGTGTGTGGGGGGGGGGGGGGGGGGGGGGGTTCTTCGTGAAACAGGAAAGTATGTGTTTGTGTATATGCAGCTGTGGAGGTGGGAACACTGGTGATTGTCGTCAGTTCCAGTTTGAACACTTTGCTTTCGGTTATTAGGGCTGTAATCAATTTAACTTTCAACAAACTCCCCCCAACTCTACATTAAAGATGTTTTTCCATCAACTCATGCCAAAACATCGACCGGAATGCTGTGTTTTTTGCTGTTATTTGTCCCAAGTTGTTTTTTTACTGTTACATAAAAGGATTTTGTGGGTGCTGTCAGTGTTGGAATCTTGAATCAGTCTTGAATTTCCTCTTGGGGATCAATAAAGTATCTATCTATCTATCTATCATCTACTGTATCTATCTGGAAGTAACTGAATACATATATTCCAGATTACGTATTTAAAATACAAAATATGAGTAACTGTATTTAAATACAGTTACTATTTAAGTGGATGGTATTCAGAATACTGTTACACTGATACATTTAAGGGATTACCTTATAAATCATTATGACATGTACGTCATGCCTTTACAAACTCAAATTCAAATACAATTTTTAACCACACCATATAAGCCTATATGTATCTCTCAGGAAGCTCCTTTATCTTTCCCTCTCTATTGATATTGATAGCCTAAATGAAAAACCTCTCAGGGAATGTAGAATGTAAAATATGTTTTGTTATAGGCCAATATGCCTATATCCAGCCATTATGTTTTATAGGTTCTTGGTTCTGCAAAAAGGCATGTAACTCACATTGTGCTGTTGAAATTCTTTAAAAAATGTGTATATATCCATTTTATCCTCACTGTAAGGCAGATTATGAGTTGTTGTTGACACTATGAGTCTTACTACTTCGCACAACCTCATAACTGTTTCATCCACTGCTAATAAAATATAAAAATATAAATAAAAAAATAAATAAAAATGCATTACTCACTTTGAGTAATCTATTGGAATATGTTACAAAACACATTTTAGGGCATGTATTTAGTAATCTGTAGTGGAATACGTTTTAAAAGTAAAAGTAGGATTCTAGCACTTGTGTTGGGGGTCCGATGCTTCTGAAGAGTGGGGCAAATCGTGCTCAAAAAAGGAATTCTCTGGAGCAAAAAACAAGAGATACAAGAATGTGCAGAAAGATTTGCTTTTCAATTCATGCCTCTGAGTTGTTTTGTCAAGTGGCACCCACAAGTCTTTCTGTGGTAGACCAGTAATCTTACTCAGACTCACAGGTTGATTTTAAGCCCATCTGAGATTTAACACAAGTACATCCCTATCCGGTTGTTAATGCAATAATATGGCGATAATTTTTCCGGGTCCTACTGGGCTCATACATTTCCATAGACAGTAAAAGAAAAGAAAAAAACGCTATTCAGAGTAACCTACAAGAAAATTGTCATTCTACTACTCACTTGCTGCCCTAAAGTAGTAAAATCCTATTTTTCATGGAGGACTAGACGTTGCCCTTGATTATATCATCTGGCTGCACAACTACACTTAAACTATTTTTTATTTACCCTCACTATAACGGAGGTGACCAGGACAAGGTTGTACAGGTTGTGAAAACAGGATGACATTTTTTTGGATGAAATGTTGGGACCGGACATCGAACTAAATCATCATAGGCCTATACTTCAGATCTGCGTCAGGAAGAGAGGCAAATAGCATCTATGACGCTTTACAAATGTTCTGAAAAATAGTAATTACGGTATGTAAGCACATAATGTAATCTGAAAACTGTTGCCTTGATTAACAAAACAATTCAACTGATCTCAGCTGGTATTCTGTCTATAATGGAGTGGAATAGAAATGTCTAAGTGACGTCAAACTTTTGACTGGTAGTGTATGTATTAAGTACATTCAACTGATACTCATAAACTGGTACTCATAAGTGTGGGTTAGGGTTTGTCTTATTCATTTCTGTATTTCACCATAATGTGATTTCAGTGCAATTTGATTTATGTATAGCATCCATATAATTTGTCAGTCCATGACTATAGTGCCTGCCGTTGCCAGTGTCAACCGCTCCAGATATAGTGCCCTTAGATGTCCAGAAATTAGGAGTGTTTTTGGAATTCCCTTGGTGGTGAAAATAAGCAAGCAATGTTTATTCCAAAGGGAAGCCGTGCGTTTCCCTGTGATGGACCACACCAAATTGGAATAGGGACCACACCATATTAGAATATGGGAAACCTCACCCCTCCCAAAGACCCCCCTGCCCCGAACCCACTAGACCCAACCCATCCCCCCCACCCCCCGCATGCATTAGTGTTTCCATGTTTAGCATCCATGCAAGGATGCAGAGCGTGACAGCCTTAATGACGGGGACTCACAGCTACCCTCTGACCCACTTTGAGCAGAGGCAGCCTCTGATAAGCAAATAAACAGCTTAGAGGAAGATGTGGTTTCCTAGATAACATGGTGGATGATGGCAGCATCCAATCAAACTGGACAGCTATGGAAACAAGAAGTGATGTGTGTGTGTTGATTCAGGAGACGGAAATTTCAGTTGTTTGAGTAAGTTGAGTTGTGCATGACTAGAAGGTTTAACTGGTAGATCTGAAGTCGACACACTCACCTATACATACTCACCTACTTTTTGAAATAAACGTTCTAAACGTGCCTTTATTTTTGTAAATGTTTATAGTATTTACTTGTTAGAGAAACCGAAAATAGCTTTGTTATCTTTTGTTAAATGTTAGTATTTTATCCAAATAAACGTTCCATGTTCCATTCCTGCAGGAATGTAAGCAGTGTTCTGTCTCAAAACAAAACAAAGCAATCTTAATGATTGTATTTATAAATGTAGATGTTTATGCAGCAAATGCATCTGCACTGTTGACAGCATTCCACAAATCAGAGAGCTCGCCAAAAAATGCAAGTAAGTATTTTATGAGAACAATTGATTTTCATAAGCATCCCCTCATGCCCCCCCCCCAACCCCCCCACATGGTTATGCAATTAGTCAACTCGATAAGAAAAGACAACAGCACATTAAATCACAAAAGTGTGATATCAGCAGCCCTGTGTGTTGGTTGCGGATGCATACGTCTGCCTGAGTCGGTGTATGCCTGATGCATTCAGCTGTGGGCTTGATTACCGGCCCAGACAATAGCCCCCCGTGCCAGAAAAACAGCCAGAAAAACGCCAGTGTATGTGTGTCACAGCACAGATGTTTCCTCTGGGGCTTGCTTGTTGTGTGTGAACGTGTGGGAACCAGATGGCACTCTGTGTGTCTGTCTGTCTGTGTGTGTGTGTGTGTGTGTGTGTGTGTGTGTGTGTGTGTGTGTGTGTGTGTGTGTGTGTGTGTGTGAGCCCAGGGCCCAATAGGAGATGCAGGCAGGAGTGCCACTGCCCAAGTAAACACACACCAAGTCCTGCTGGACGGGCACAGATGCGTGCTGCTGACGCAGAGCAGTGTGTGTGTGTGTGTGTGTGTGCAGAGCAGAGGCCAGGCAGGCATGCAAACGTTAAACCGGTGGTGTTGCTCTGCGGGCCAAACCCAGGGAACCACCTGAGGCTGCAGCATGAGGCGTGAGCCTCTCTGCTCCGTCAGGTGAAGAGCGGGAGGATGAGGTCGTGATGCTCAGGATTTCCTGCCGTCTCTCACGTCGCTGCAGGCTATTGTTCCCCCACGAGAAGAAGGATCCTCTCCGCTCCCCCTCTCCGTTCTGCTCCTGTTCCCTCTCCAGCACCCCCCCACCCCACCTCATGTCATCTACACTCCAATAGAATAACCACTCACGTGGGGCTAATGTTGCCAGAAGACTCCCATAAGGTGTAAACAGCATTCTTTAGGAGGTGTCAAAAGGTTAATTACTGTTGTGTGAAATGCTGTCAACGTGTGCTGTGCTAACTTTGCAAAATCACTTTCAGAAAATTAACTTTTAATGGAAATGAGAATTTGATTACTTTTCTTCTGTGTGGATTGTGTAGGTTATGTAGATGTTTGCAGTAGATTAGGATTCAGAAAGTATATCAGTAATTTGAGTGTGTCTCCCAAAAACTAAATGCACATCAAAGATTATAGCGAGGATCACTTATCAATCAATCACTACCATCAGTCTCAAAACACAATCACAATTTGAAATTTGTACATTTTGTAAATGGCTCGGCTTAGAGAACTTAGTTGAACTAAAGCTCCTAACCAAATGTTTATCTCAATGAAATCAACCAGCTGACACTTCAGTTTAGAGAACTCTCAGGTTCTGAAAATCTCGGGAGAGATTGAAAGTTGAAAGTTACATTTACGGCAAATCCGCTGCTTAACCTGAAAGCACAATTAGCCAGCGGACACTAATGCTGAGCTCCACGAGAGGAAGGAAGGGGGGCAAAATAGAGCCTTTAGGACATGAGTCACCGAAGAGCAAACAAATAAAATGAGGCAGGATACACAGCTCAAGAGGGAACTGCCTGAATGAGACCTGATGGAGGGAAAAGTGGAATGGTAATATCCTAAGCCGTCATGATAAAGGACGCTGAGGGAAAAGTGGAATGGTAATATCCCATGTGAGTAAGGTGTCACGTACATTGGTTTCTCCCTACTCTTTACTCACACAGGCACACAGACACACACACACCAATGAAGCACCACTGAATCATACAGATTACTCACAGTAATCCACCACCTCCGCCTACTCAGTGGTCCAACCCCAAATAGGAGTGATAGGATAGGATAGTGTAATGTGTGTAAATACAGAAGAGGTGAGCGATCATTGGGGAATCTTGGTGACTGTAGGCCAAAAATGTACAGTTTCAGATCATAGACCATTTAAGAGGGACTCTACAGACACAATGTGAGAAGTCAGTTTATGCCAGATTTGTCAGTAAACCACAATGAATTACCTTGGGAATAAATGTTCGGTGACTAATTTATGGGCCGCACAGAAACAAGTATGGCATCGTTACAGCGGGGTCATCCCTATGTTCCCCGGGTCCTATGTTCCCCGCTCGGGGTTAGGGTCCTATGTTCTCCAGTCCCATACAAAGCGGGGAATATAGGACCCGGGGAACATAGGTACGCTCCTGTTACAGCACTGCACTACTTTTCTTTGCTGTCTTTGCCGAAAACACCGCAAAAATCCTTTACTCTCATTAAAAAAAAAAATCAGTTTGTCTTGCTAGAATCACTGTTTTTAATCCCCATAGTCCTTTACTGTAATTTATTTATCTTGACATCAACCGACTTCCCTTCTGCCATTTCCTGACTCCATTAAGCTCAATCAGGAAGATAGCCCCTGTGAGCCCCACGGCTCTGTTTACCATAAGAGTTTCCACTAGAGATGATTACACAGACAAAGTCATGGACATTAGAACCTCTTAAGTGGGACCGAACTATGCGAGTTATTTAGAGGGTTTGTTTGTTTTTGAAGTCAGTTGTTCTCAAGTACCTTATTTTGTTGTACGTTTTGTTATTCTCTTTCACTTCCTTCTGAAGGACAAGGAGAAAAATATTGCATTTGTCTGTTTTGCAGGAAGTATGGTTAAGGTTGGGATTAGGGTGACAATTGTGCTAATATTAAAGGTCGGAAATCATATTGGCATCAAAGAAGTCAATCATATGATATTCTGGCCGGGTCTCTTTGAGCATTAACTGTTCTTTGAGTTCTGTTTAAGTTGAGGTGACATAATCTATCACTCTAAAACGTGTGGTTAGCCTTGAGTCACCAATTAGAAAGAGAAAACCACAGTGCGGTTCTCCACCCCTCCTGTTGCGATTGTTTCCAGTTGGACAGTTGAAGGGGGAGCAGAGTTTGAACAAAACAATAAACACTTCCTGCCATGTGTAGAGTGCCTCCGTCAGAAGTGGCGTGAAAACTGAGCTGGTGTTTTTAATGAGCTATTGTACAGATGTAAAGGGTCTAAACTGCTTGCTTTCCTGAGCAGGGCAGTTTCCCAGCGGCGGTTATTGTGACCCTACGCTGCAACCCTGCCCACGAGAGGAAACATTCAGATGGCCCCTTTGCCCAGTCCTTACCCATGGTCCATCCTGTGCTGCCCTTCATGTGCGTTTGATGGAGTGCTTTTCTTGGCTGCCCTGGGAAGCCGAGGGTAGGTTTTTATGTGTGTCCCCGCAGCGTTTGGGGCAGAAAATGAAACCTTCCCCTCGACATTATTGCCCCTGGCACCGAGCCACCAGCCTTGTCCACCGCTTGCATCATTTCCACCGCTCAGCTCATAACGGGTGTCGAGCAGCCGTGGACGAGAGAACAACAGCGTTCAAGGCGCACGAATGCCAAGAGTCTGTGCCAAGGAACACATTCAGCGACGAGAGCGGCGGGGCGGGACCGCAAATGAGTAATTCAGATGAGCCTGAGGAGCTCGCCAATCACCATAGCAACATTCATCTCATCCGACAGTGTGTTGCAAATATACAGTATATTACATTGTTATCCAAATATAGTTTGGATAGCACCGTGGAGAAGAAATGTGTCAGTTATCCATTACCCACTTAAACCAGATGCCATTCTCTATGACTATGAGTGGTCATTTTAATTAAATGGAAGGTGGACAAGAGTATCAGGGGCGACTCCCACCTCGCTTAAATGTTATTGCAAACTGATATCCTACTGTGTGTTCAGAACAGAAAAAAGTGCACTGCATGGCAACCAGTTTCCACACAGTGAATACAGTATGTGATGTGTTTAAAAAACTACCAGACGATCTTCCATATTGAACATGTTCCCCACAGAGCATGCATACTGTATGTGATACTGAAATTAATGGGAAAAAGTATCATTTTCATCCAGGAGATAAAAGACATCTCCTTCCGCACACTCCTACAACTTACCACCAATGTTCCCACACACATGCATGCATGCACACACAGAAGCACCCCCCCCCCCCACACACACACACACACACACACACAAACAGTACACACACATGTACACCCACTCACAGACACACACACACTCAGTACATGTTGTCATGTTGCCACTTGTACGTGTGAACCACCAATGTTCGCATACATATGCATTCACGCACACACAGAACCCCCCCCCCCCCACACACACACACACAAACAGACACACACACACACACACACAATGTTTGCATACACATGCACTTACACACACAGAAACACACACACACACACACATTTACACCCACTCTCTCTCTCTCTCACACACACACACACAGTTCGTGTTGTCAGTTCATGTTGTCAATGTGCACCACCAGTGAGTGTTTGCACACATTCACGCACATACAGAAACACACACACCCACACACACATGATGTAGATGTTAATGTTCGGGTCTGTTTACAATAAATGTTCTATTAAATAATACTTTTTGTCATGGTATTGGTATTTAAGAGTAGTTAAAACTGTACGGTCAAATTTGACCGCGAACAGTAAATTAAAGGGGGTAGCAACGAACAGTGTTTAAAGGTTAAATGAAATCGTTTTTTATTACAATCAACCAGTTAGCATACAGACATAAAGCTAAAAGAAAGAACAATCAGGGGACTGCAAACCTTTGCCCCTGTCACACAATACTGAACTGAGGTAAAACTTCCAGCATCTGCACTCTGATCCAGATGATCAGAAGGACAGAGATATGGTGCCCCTCTGTCTTGTGTACAAACATGAAGTACTGTACATCGGTACACAAGTAATTCTGTGAGTGGACACACACACACACACACACACACACACACACACACACACACACACACACACACACTCTCTCTCTCTGTGTACAGTAAAATGTTGCATTTCACTTAGCTGTTTGTTGCCAGTGCAATTTTCTTTGGCATCTGTCGGGGCAGCCACTATGGAGCCCTTATGCGTTGGCTGTGGAGAGAAGGATGTTGAACAAACTGTTCAGTATAGTGGACAGCCCTTCATATCTCCTTCACAGACTACTGGTCTCACAGGAGGTTCTGTTAACTCTGCTATTACAGGAAATCATTCTTGCCCACTGCTATGGCAGCATACAATGACGTTTCCTCTGAGGGGCAATAAACAAAACAATGCATTTTACATTCACAATGCACATTTTACATGAATAAAACCAGAAACATCTTGGTGTTAAATATAAACAGCAGTCATCTACCGTCTAAAGGCCAACACCCACTGGCGATGACATTTGCGTCTATGGATTTGACGCTCAAGAGATAGAAAAATGTTCTACAATTTGCCGTTGAGTGCGTCAGATGTCGCCAGTGGCCGTTGACCTTAACACACATTCTTAAATGGTTTAACAATTAAACAAAATGTTGTATCATCTCAATACAGCAGGAAGTGGACATATTAATCAAATACACCATGAAATAGACATGCTGGTTATAAATTGCAAAATAGTGTACTTGTCTATTCATGATTCAGGCACCAGATAGAGAACAAGTCTGCTTAAGAACAGAAGCCGGATTACATGTAGGCCTACATGACACTCATTCACTTACTGCAGCACTGACTTTCTTAGTATTTGCTAGCTTAGACTTACAATGAAGCATTCTTTTATTATTACAGTTTGTGCCATTAATGAAGCCTCATTTCCGCATCATATTCATATGCATGTGTGTACCGATATGGACGTATCACATTTATTCGGCAGCCTTTGCCCTCATGAGCTACAGGCAAATCTGAATCTCACTGACTAATCAAGAGCTAAAATACCGTAGACATGCAATTTATACATCTATACTACATCTAGTCTACTTGTCTATTCATGGTTCATCACCAGATATAAAAAGTTTGTTTACGAACAGAAGCCTGTGAGGATTATATTTCCGCGTCATATGCATATGCATGTGTGCACTCATAGGTGTGTATCACATGCATTCAGCAGCCTTTGCTGCTATGTTTTGGCAAGAGCAACAACCTCACTGACTAATCAAGAACTGAGCACACATGTCCTCAGCTAACTGTGACCATAAACCCATAAAGGCTCCTTCACACTGGCAATCTAATGAAAGAGTGGTTGAGTGTTATTATTCTGACATGTGGGTACAGGATAGCACAGCTATCAGTCTCATGTGAAAACAAGCTATGGGGAAACTTTTAGTGTTTTTCAGATAGAAGTTGACTGGGCATTTTTTTTTAATCTTATCTGACTCCCATGGGTGTGGGAATGTTAAAGATATTTTCAAAAAAATAAACTCCTATTCACTGTAACCTGTCCCTCCCATAAAGATACCTTATTGTTAAGATGCAAATTAATATAGAACACATTGGAAATTGAGAGGGGACAACAAAACTATGATGTGAAGATGCAAGCATAGCGTGCAAGATATGATAAAATTCCTTATTAATACTACATTTAGATTAGAGTCCTATTGTTTAGCTGAATGTGGTCAGCTTGAATAGGTGAAGGAATTCACCAATGACTTGGGGGGTCATCGAAACCATAATTGTTTGTCCCCCCCCCCACCCCCCCACCCGCTTACCAGGCCACTGCTCAGCAGAGCACAGGAAGGTGGAGTGGGCCTTCTCTGTTTGCAGCCTTGCTGCACTTTGTTTCTGGACAGGATGTTCCCATCATTGTTTTCCCGCAGGCTGGTGGCTGGACTCTCGGGCTGGTCATGGCTCTCAGGGCGCTCAGGACTCTCTGCTGGGGGGGGGGGGGGGGACGCGATCTGCGCCTCCTGTTTGTTTTGTTGTCTTTTTTGTCGCTGTGCCATTGTTTACAGCCGGCCGCTGATCGACTTGAAATCTTGGAGCGAGCTGCCGTGCGCTGATTGGCTGGTGACAGGGGACCGCAGGAGAGGCGACTGGTCACTGTTGTGGACAATGTCCCAATCGTTGTGTTTGTTTGTTTGTGGCCTGACTGCTAAGTATAAAACTGCCTCCCAAAGTAAACAAATGCACAACAGCAGTGGCTGGCTACCCTGGTTGCAGATGATTGTGGTCCACGATATATGGTCTTTTGGGCCCCCATCGTTGACTTTAAGGCAGCGCTGCCTGGAGGGCACTAGGGTCAGGCAAGTGTTAGGTTAGGTGCCTTGTTAGGTGCCTTGAAGAAACACCGTTGCTCGGACTGAACACTGCGGCTGTTGCAGCCAATCAACCAGGTGCCTCAGGCACAGCGAAGGGGTGTCATTTGATTGGCTGTTAAGCAAAAATATCAACATCCTTTTACCAGAATCACAGACTGCTACTAGGAGACAAAGGGCTGATCACTCTCGGCATGACAACATGAGTCCCGTCTGGCACCTGTATGGCCCAGGGTCGTGCCTGGCTCGTACTACAGGATTAGTGGCGTGGCGTGGCATGGCGTGGCAAGATGAAAATGTATTTGTGGTGAATGTGTTTTCTTTGAACTTTTAAATTTTTATTCAATTTAAATGTATGTTATTGTGTAAACATTTCAAAATGGTTTGCTTTAATAAACTGTAAACAAAAGTGGCGAGCAACAATCGCCCAAAATGTTTGCCCAATCGCCCAAAATGAATACAGC
This sequence comes from Alosa pseudoharengus, assembly GCF_046254945.1. Classification (NCBI taxonomy): domain Eukaryota; kingdom Metazoa; phylum Chordata; class Actinopteri; order Clupeiformes; family Clupeidae; genus Alosa; species Alosa pseudoharengus. Next base: position 17,663,109 of record NW_027468609.1, on the reverse strand, counting down.
TCTGTCTTTAGGTTCCCCGTGCCATTAATCTCGCTTTGTAGTGTAGTGTATGCCTTAATCCTGAGCCATTGGGTCTGTATGCAACAGGTGTCTCCCTGCTGTGTGACTTCACTTCAGTGATGAAGCATCTTGAAAGAGTTTGTTTCAACAATTAAAAAAAAATGAAACTGAACTGAAAGTAAAAAAAAACATTTGTTTCAAAAATGTTGACAGATAGTGTATGTATATACTGTATATGTATGTATGTATATATGTGTGTACTGTATGCATGTATGTATGTAATGTACAGTATGTGTGTAATGTATGTGTGTGTGTGTGTGTATGTGTGCGTGTGTGTGTGTATGTGTGTGTGTGTGTGTGTGTGTGTGTGTGTGTGTGTGTATGTATGTGTGTATGTATGTCTGCCCCTTAGATCTGGTCTGATCTGGTCTGATTCCTGAGTCATTAGCTCTGCGTGCCACAGGTGCTTCCCTACTGAGTGACATCATAAAGGCCCTGTGATGACCGGAAAACCAAATGGCCACTGAGCCTGATGTCCGGCCCCACATCAAAGACCCCAAAGTGCTTAAGGAGTCACTGCCAAGAAGCAGCAGGCACAGACTTGCTATGGACAACCCACCGGCCTTGCCAGTGATGACCTCATGACTGAGGGTGTCGTGAGAACACAGTCACTCTCAGGTGCGTGTGCAGAGTGTGTTTGCTCCGTTTGTGAGTCATACCTACAACAGTGCTTATCCAGAAATGTAAGACCATAGGAGTTGAATTTGAATCATTATTATTTTTTGAATTGTATCATACCAAACCAACATAAACAGACAGCACGTTGCATAGTGATTCTGACACACAGATACAGGCCTTAGTTGTGCAGGATTTATTTACTTAATTTATTTCAAATTTGGCTGAAGGGGTCTTCCCTATAAACCACTGGCCAAGACCTTTTCAAGCACTTTTCAGATGTGCAGCTTTGGCTGAGTTCTCCATTAAAGACATGGTAAACCTTACTGATGTTATCTTATTTTTGGAGTTATAATGACTCCTCTGGTATGCTTGAGGGATGGAGTTTCATCATGTTGTCAAGACTCCCCACAGCCTCCTGCTGTCCTGTCTGTCCACTCCTCTCTGAGTTCACTGAAAATCACAGTGTGGACTCTCTCACTCCAGACAGAGGGAATGCACAGCAATAAATCCAGCCAGCCACCCCCAACACACACATACACAAACACACACACACATACTCCCGTGGGTACTAACACACCCAGTCAGATACACATACACACACAGACACACAGACACACAGACACACACACACACACACACACACACACACACACACACACCATACGCACACACAGACACACACACACTCACACAACCATACTCACATGGACACACCCAGTGGACATACACATACACACAGAGAGACCAAGGCACACAGACACAAATACAGACACACACGTCACACACACACACACACACACACACACACACGCACACACACATAGGCCTACACACTTGTTCCCCTTGACTCCAGAAACTCTCTCCATCCTGCAGTTGCAGCACTGAGGTGGTAAACAACTGCAACTGGCTGGAATTCTTCATTTGTTTTTGCCATGAGGACCGGAAATGCTAAACAGATCTGGACATTTGCTCACACACCATTCTGGCTGCACAATGCACTTCCCACTACAAATGACCCTAAATGTGGACTGACTCCAAAGATCCGTGGCTCCATAAGGGATTAGTTTACTCCCTGCCCTAATTGTATGTTGCTAGGTGGAACACCGTGTGTAAGGCATCCCATTATATGGCAGCAAAATATGCACTAAAAATAAATGCCTTCCTTCTTTGTAGCGTTAAAACAAAGAAATGCACTGACGAATGAGAATGGACGTGCAGATTTTGAGGCTGTAAGGCAACTCTGGTTTTTAAATAAACATTTCTTTGATGTCTTAAAAAAACAACGGCCGAAACAGTAGAGAAGCGGTTCTGTATTGAGTGTCTGTCTTATAGGTTTCCTGTAAGTGTCGGGACCTGTCACTCTCCCGCTGCGCCACTCTGTCACTTCACTCTCTCACCATTGTTCCACCGGGGCCGGGCGGCGCGGCCTTCTGTGTGATCCATTTCCGTGCGCAGAGAAAAATAATCAATTCCTGACCTAATATTACTCATAGTTTGCACAGTTATTCTCTCATTCTCACTCGCTCAATGCACCCCTTCTGTGTGTTCACAAAGCAAATGTCCTCACACAATAACATTCAGGAATAGCCTACTGAAAAATCCCTGAAGTAAGCAGCCCAAATCATTTGTAGAAAACAATGCCATACTGACCTCTAGTGTATAAACGTGGAAGTTACATGGACACCCAAATTAGGGCAGCAGATTGCTGTACATTAGAGGAATGCTGAGGAATTGCTTATAATGATTTTGAGCCCCCCCCCACACACACACTGCCTCTACTTTTTCTATTTAATTATTATTATTTAAAACTCCACATTCACTCATTTAATGCATCAAAGCAGTTGGTGTGCTCATCGCCTGCACGTATTTGATTGGTATAGCAATCGTGTCCCAGTTCAGATTAGGAAATACTCAGTGAGTACATTTAAGCAGGCCTACAAATGAACAAAATTCAATTCATTTGCCTGATGAGCTAACCGCTCGTAATCCTCGAAGGCCCGCCCACTCTCTGAGACTCAGGCGAGACGAGCACAACGTAATCCAGCTGTTTCCGCAGCTACAATGACGGCCAACACCAGGTACAAGAGCCGGATGATCAAATCAGGTAGGCATGTAGCAATATGAAAAACACGTCTTTGGTTTGTTTAATGGTGCGCAGAAGAGTGTGTTTCCTATATGCGTTCTGTACGCGCTAACGACTCTCTGGTCTCTGTGTGCATCGGCGCGGTGTCTTCGCTGCTCGTCCTCCACCTGCCGCCGCGTTCAATGGCATCCCCGCTGATTCCAAACTACCGATTTTGGCTCCTGCACCAATGGCAGAGGATGGAGAGGTAAGTGCAGATCAATTAAGCCCAAATGCACGGTTCGCCCGTTGCGCGCGCGTATGTGTGTTTTCACCCTTTCAAACGAGCATCTGCCACTCAGTTCTTTATACAGTAAAGAGCATATCCCCGTGCGATCATTTGCAGCGTTGTGTTAGTGGGGACGACAGATACGAACACTCATCGTTTGAATTTGTGAATTTACTTACATTTCTGAATTCACATCCTTGCGCGTTATCTTTTGGATACATTCTCTCAGAACACCTGGTATATAGCTCATAGGTGAGAGTGATGCTATCAGCGTGAAATAATGAAATGGATTCAGGGCAGCTATGAATAGCCGCCATCCGTCAAAGCGCCCCCCATTCTTCCCGTGGTGCACCGGCGGATGTTGTCTTGATTCTGTGCCCGAAGTAGGTTATGGATGCGGCACAGCGGTGGACTGCCATCCCGCTGTTCACTGATCACAGGCCTGTGGTGGGGGGCCATGTAGATTGCGCTCACAAGATACAGACATACAAGATTCTAGCCTACTTTGTAGCCAGATGATGATGTGTCATGTCATGTGTAAGTTATCCATGCTGTTAATGTGTAATGTCAATGCAGCAGCGCTGAGGCAGGGCACCATACTGATCACAATAGCCAGCTGTAGTCTATATAATTCTTATATTTGGCCAGGGAAAGGTTATGTTGTGCATTGGTGTGTGTTAACTGCCTATATGACAAAGGCTCTTACACACACACACACACACACACACACACACACACACAAACACACACACACACAAACACACACACACACACACACACACACACAATGTGTCTGGTGAACAGTGGCCCCTGTGCTGTAGTGCCTATTACTCAGATCATGCAGAAAATGGTAGCATGGCTGGAATGCCTTGAGGCGTTCTGTCTGTCCACGCTGACGGATTTCAGCGAATACGTCCAGGCACTCAGAGAAAGGATGCTCTGTCTCTCCCGGACACTGTTGTTGTTTCGTGGCAATAAATAAACCCACACACACCCTCGGAGTCCAGCTTCAAGCCATTGTGTTCAGCTGTCAGGAGGGAAGGCTGAGGCCAGTCCTCATTAAAGTGTGTGTGTGTGTGTGTGTGTGTGTGTGTGTGTGTGTGTGTCATGTACATGTGCATGTGCATGCATGCATACAGTATATGCATGCAGATTGTGTGTGCATATGTGAGTGTGTGTGTGTACCCTATGTGTGTGTGTGTGTGTGTGTGTGTCATGTACGTGCGCATGCATGCATACAGTATATGCATGCAGATTGTGTGTGCATACTGTATGTGAGTGTGTGTGTGTACCCTATGTGTGTGTGCATGTGTGTGGTATGTAACCAATTGCGTGGTTACGCACTCATGCTGCACTTGCCCAGTAGTGGCCCGTCTGCTCGCTGCTTCTCCTGTTTAAGTTACGCACTGCTGGGCCTGATTGCTCCCTCACACACTTACTCACCTCTCGTGCCAGATAAACGCTTCCTCCTCTATGGTCAAGACACACACACACACACACGCGCGGCGCCATGTAGCTCAGTTGAGATGAAACTGGCCTAACAAACAGATGGAATTATTTTATGTAAGCGGCGTCTTACATAATGCTGGAGAAGTGGGCTGTGTGTAGCATACAGTATGGCTCAGTCACTTTGCTCAGAGAGAGAGAGAGAGAGAGAGAGAGAGAGAGAGGAGAGAGAGAGAGAGAGAGAAGGGGAGAGAGAAAGAGGAGTAGGAGGAGAGAGAGCGAAGCCATAGAGCCGAGACAGAGAGAGGGAGAGACAGATGCCATAGAGCTGAGAGGGAGAGAGAGAGAGAGAAGGCGAGAGAGGGAGAGAGAGAGATGCCATAGGGCCAAGACAGAGAGGGAGAAGGGTAGAGAGAGGGAGAGAGAGGAAGAGAGAGATGCCATAGGGCGGAGAGAGAGGGAGAGAGAGAGATGCCATAGGGCGGAGAGAGAGAGAAGGGGAGAGAGGGAGAGAGATATGCCATAGGGCGGAGAGAGAGAAGGGGAGAGAGAGATGCCATAGGGCGGAGAGAGAGAGAGGGAGAGAGAGATGCCATAGGCCTGATGGGGGGTCCTAGAGGAGGGAGGGGAGGGCTCTGCTCTCCCACTGTCTGTGTCAGCCATGTTCATTTCAATAAAACATGGCAGGAATCCGGGGCATGGCCTACTAATGTAGCACATGACTGCGGGACACAGTGCCACCGTCAGGGGAGTGGGCCACTAGTGCCAGTTATGTGCTAGGCTGTCATGGCATGCGGAGGGTAACAGCGTGTGTGTGTGAGTGTGTGTGTGTGTGTCTGTGTAGCATATGTGTAACTATTTCCATCTGTGTGCCAGGCTGTTATGGCATGCTCAAATGTATGTGTGTGTAATAAATGTATGTGTGTGGTATAAACCTACCTAGAGGTCATCAGGTGTAGACCAGGCTGAGGCCAGTCCATCAGCTGTGAACCAGGCTGAGGCTTTAGTCAGTCATCAGTGGTCTGACTTTTGACCTCTGCTCTCCGTCCGCCCCAGGATAAAGACTACGTGGGCTTCGCCACTCTACCCAACCAGGTGCACAGGAAGTCTGTCAAGAAGGGCTTTGACTTTACCCTGATGGTGGCAGGTAAGACAAACACACACACACACACACACACACACACACACACACACACACACACACACAAACGCACCTGGAGAGATACCAGCTAGATCTGGTATGGCTTCAATCCTGATGTGGCCCAGATACACTGTAATATGGGAACAGACCTCTGGATTTTTAAGCCCTGATTTTGAAATGATGGCATGTCAGTGACAATCACCGATGATCTGAAGTAATCAGAGGTAGTGCAGTGTTCTGTTGCAACAGGAATCGTGATGTGTGTTTGGGTACAGACTTGAATTCAAACAAACATGATTGATTTAATTGAGCCCTGTCTATTCTATAATAAGCTTTATTTGTATAATAATGAGCTTTATTTGTATAGCACCTTTCATACACAGAATGCAGCTCAAAGTAGCCTGACAAGCCACCCACATCATGATGTAGGGTCTAGGAACTTACCATAGGCACTGCTCAATCTGAGGGGCGGGATAAACGGTTGTCTTTTAAATTTCCTCTGCACGCAATAGAATAGCGCTACAACTCATGAGTCCCATGCATTTTCCCACCAGCGGAGCTAGTTGGCTAGTTGATCAAACTTTGCCAATTTAAAAAAAGCTTAACTGGAGTCGCGATTCAAAGACCGCTGTTTGCCAGCAGCAGCATCCATCTTTGTTTTCAAGTAGCAGGAAATTCACGCGGAACCGTCGCCGACTCTATACACAATGTGATTGGCCTGATAGAAGTTTCATTTTTCCAGCTCGCAAGCCAACAGAGAGTTGCTAGACTACCCTGGCTGCAAATTACATTGGCTGCCGCTAGGGTGCGTCTAGATTTCTAGGTTAAGATCAAAGTGCTTTTGGAATTCTATGATCTTCATGGTTGCAATTGTGATTTTAAACTGCCAAGAGCTCAGTTGTTACTGTGTGATTGTGCTCAAAACCAGCTCCCAGTCGTGCCTGACTCCTTCTGTAGCTCTGGTCTGCTCAACCTTGTTCTAAAAATGCATGACTGAAAAAAAATCTGGAGGTGAGGATTGAGGAGCTTAATCTGGGCCAAATCCACGCTTAATCTGGGCCACACCAAACCAGCCTCTATCACTCCTTACATTCTTGCATGCTGCATGACAGGTCCATTGTGCATTTTCTGTGTGTGTTTCTCACTGTGATTTCCTGAACTGGGCCTTTAGGAGAGTCTGGCTTGGGCAAGTCCACTCTGGTGAACAGCCTGTTTCTCACGGACCTCCACAAGGACAGGAAGCTACTGAATGCTGAAGGTGAGACTATAGAGAGACCTCTGCCATCCTCTACAATTACATAAGAAAGCATTAAGTGTGGGTGAGTGTGCCAGTGTGTATATATATAGTAAGTATAAGTATATATACTTCATTACATTATTATTACATTACATTTATGATCCCGTGAGGGAAATTTGGTCTCTGCATTTATCCCAATCCGTGAATTAGTGAAACACACTCAGCACACAGTGAACACACAGTGAGGTGAAGCACACACCAATCCCGGCTCAGTGAGCTGCCTGCAACAACAGCAGCGCTCGGGGAGCAGTGAGGGGTTAGGTGCCTTGCTCAAGGGCACATCAGCCGTGCCTACTGGTCGGGGTTCGAACCGGCAACCCTCTGGTTACAAGTCCAAATCACTAACCAGTAGGCCACGGCTGCCCCCAAAGTGTAAGTGTGTAAGTGAGTTAGTGTGAGTGTGTAAGTGAGCCAGTGTCTAAGGGCCCGTCCCATTTCTCCCCCCTTAAAACTTCCACTTGGTTTTGATTGCCCTCAACATTAAAGTCCCCTCGACAAGGGAAGTGGGGGTGAAGATCTTTCCCTATGAATTGGGACACCACTATATGCTAATTAGCGTAGCGAACATGCTCACCTACTGTATGTCACGCGCAGCGACGACATGTCTACCGGTAGTAGCCTGCTACTATTTTCATTCAGGAACATGCCGGTTCCAGCGGTCATGTTGACTGTTGTGTGGATTGTGCTGGTTTATCTACTACGTCTGGTTAATCAACAAAGATATTCGTGTTCATGTGAACGCTAGAACACATCCTAAATATTGACGAAACTACCCAGATCAGATATATAACGTTATTTGATGGGCAGACTCTCTCAAAGCACTCAGCAGATATTATGAACATCGTCAGATAGCTTCGTGAGATATTTTCTAACATTAGTGTTCAAAACTCAACAGTCCATTGGATGTGCATCAAACTAACATATTCCAACATATTTCAAAATTTTAATATGCTTATTTGCGAAAATATATGAACAATGCAATTGTTCCTTTCCAGCGGTGTCAGCCATCTTGGTTGAAAAATGTGGCCGGCTGGCTGAGCTCGCACGGTATCCTGGGTAATTTCATTTCCCACTTCGTTTTAAGCCTGCATCGGTCCTGGCTATAGCACTTCCCCATGCTCCCTAAAGTAATGGGACACCCACCCAATGGGGCAAAAATCTAGGGGAAGGGGAGGTATTGGGACGTGCCCTAAGTGTGTCAGTATGTAAGTGTGTGTAAGTGAGTTAGTGTGTAAGTGTGTGGAAAAAAGAACCCTCTAAATGTCTACCTCCTGAACATGGCAGTTGAAACATTGTGGGTGTTGGAAAGAGGGACAAATTAATATTATCGTGTATTTTTGAGCTTGTCCACTTTCCAGACTGACTGCCCTGGGGGCAATGCTGTCCTGCTGGCGTTCTGTGTGTGGGCGTTGAAGCAGATAGTCAGCCTGTTCTCAGAGATAGACGAGTGTGGTACTGTCACACTCTACTTCTCTAGTGCCATACATCACATTCTTACACTTATGTAATGTTCACTTCTCCCAACTACACCCAGAAGCCTATACTGTAAGACTCCACACACTGTAAAGCACTATGGGAAATGTAGTCACTACAGGCAATACTATAACAGTGACAACACTCTGAAACTGACCTATTTTCAATTCTTATGAAAGCACATGCATATAATGATGAAACATACACTTCTGTTGTGCTCAAAGTTGCATTGAATTCAGGTGTCTGAGAGGCTAGTTGAATGAGAGACTAATGGAGTACATTTTTAACAGTGCAACTGTGATGCTAACTGACTAGGGGCCATATCTTATCATCATATCAAGTCTTTTTCGCCATGCACTCCACTTCCATTGAACATGGCGCCCACGGGTGTGTCCATGAAAGCAAAAGGTGTGTTCAGGCGCATGATCCAAAACTCGATATCTTACACCCACTAAAAATCATTACGCCACTGACCAAGAAAAACTTGGTCTATAGCGAAATGTGGATATATAACTCAATGGTGAAGACGCACGGTCACAAGATATAAGCAGCAGCCCTTAACAACGAGTCCCAAGCAACGACTCATTTTCAGGATGAATATCCTTAGGAGTTTTATTCAGTCATTCGAACATTATTAGGGTAAGTTTTTCAGGCTATGTTTTCGATTGTAATACCTTGTCAGTCAATAGTGTTAGTAAATAACTGAGTGTAGAACTGTTTTGTTATTGCCTATGAGACCCGGTGAAGTTAGTTTCAGTTCAGTTTGCCCATGAGTTCAAATAATAGGCGAGTGCAGATATAGGCTGTATTCTGCTAGTCACACACAGGTTTTAGTAAAGTGTATTATCGTGCAAGCAGATTCATTCAGATGCGGACTGAAAATACAGAAAGGGAATGACAAATGACTAATTAAGAAACATAAGAACAACCCTTTTTAACAATGCGACCGCGATGTCCGATCACAAAATTCCGCGGACTGGCCTTAAATGTCTTTCAACTTTACTTCTCTGACCTGGCGTTTCAGATTGCTAAAATAGGGCCCTAGATCTGCTTTAAGAGGCTTCTGCTGCTGTTGTTGCAGTCTCAAGGAACATGCAATCTCTACATCTGTTAGTCAGTGACAGTGTACCAGTGATCTTAACCTCCTAGATCTGCTGTACATGATGGCTGTTTCTGCTGCTGCTGTAGTTGCAGTGTCAAGGAACATGTAACCCCTACATCTGTTAGTCAGTGACAGTGTAGCAGTGATCTTAACCTCCTAGATCTGCTGTACATGATTGCTGTTTCTACTGCTGTTGCTGTTGCAATGATAAAACAAAGAGACAGACTGGCCCTTTAGTATTCAGTCAGTAGTTGGTGCAGTACTGGCTTTGGCAAACTAGATCTTCTGTAAGATGCTGCTGTGCTGATGAGACAAAAACATCTTCTAACCAACAGATGAACGTAAACAAATAAGTGACGTTCTGGACTGGAAGGTTCTGAGAGTGCTGCACTGAGCTGAGTGAACAGTGAGCTGCTGTAAAGGCCCCGGATGAAGAGTTTGGTTCCAAAACGCTATATCTCCATTTTTAAACACATTAAAAAGTCATGCTATTTAATTGTGTATTTCAGGTAATATCAATCAGATTGCAGTTGTGTTGTTTGGATTGAGTAAAGATAAATCAAATAATAATATCCAATTACATTTCTACTGAAATTACTTGGAAAACAAAATGTGAAAATTAATTAAAATGGTGGATACGTTTTGGAACCAAACTCTTCGAATATAGTCCTGCGCCTGTGTCCCGCACATGAGAATTGTATAATCAACGCGGCATGCAGGGGTGTGGTGTGCCTCCCAACAACGTCTTTGACGCACGTAAATGTGCACAGAGGAGTATGCCACTTCCTTAAGACTCAGCTGGACACAGCTGCTGCTCCCACGACAAAGGGTTGCTGCAGACAGAACTTGACAGGTGGTGTTGGGGGTGGTGGGTGTGAAAAAATGGAATGAATTCACAAGTTAGTCAGAGTGAGTTGAGAGCGCTGAGTATTTTAGCAATGATGCATCAGGGTGTGAAACTGATAAAGAAAACACTCTCACAGAAATACACTCTCACAAAGGTGTTTTCCTGGAAGGACAATTACAGGAAATGGATACAATCCAGTGTTTTTTAAAATGGAATTTGCTTTTATATATTGTCTTGATGGGGCAAACAGTGTGTGTGTCTGTGTATGTGTGTGTGTGTGTGTGTTTTACAGCAGATGTACAGCAAAGGGTATGCAGTATAAGGGTGGCAGTGCTCTTTAGCCAGTATGTTAGATGTGGTATGTTCGGAGGAATTGCTAGTCCAATTGCTGTATCAGGTTCAGACATGTTCTTGACATTTGAGAAAATTAGTCGATGGACTTTTAAAGGTTAACCAGACGAAGAGTTAGTCTTTTGTGGTGTTGGTGGTGGTGGTGGGGAGGCTTTTCTTCTTTTCATTTTCAATATGTTGGCCAGGAAAAGGCCTACAATGCAGCTTAAACCCTATCATTGCCGACTAAACCCCAGTCCACTGCAGCCTAAACCCCCTGCATTGCAGACTAAGCCCCCTGCATTGCAGACTAAACCCCCAGCATTGCAGACTAAACCCCAGTCCACTGCAGTCTAAACCCCCAGTCTACTGCAGCCTAAACCCCAGTCCACTGCAGCCTAAACCCCCAGTCCACTGCAGACTAAACCCCCAGTCCACTGCGGCCTAAACCCCCAGCATTGCAGACTAAACCCCCAGCATTGCAGACTAAACCCCAGTCCACTGCAGACTAAACCCCCAGCATTGCAGACTAAACCCCAGTCCACTTCAGACTAAACCCCCAGTCCACTACAGAGTAAACCCCTAGTCCACAGCAGCCTAAACCCCAGTCCACTGCAGCCTAAACCCCGAGCACTAGTGCCTGTCGTCCTTTGGCGTTTCTATTGCTCACGCTGACTGTGTGTCCTTCTCCTGCAGAGCGGATCAGCCAGACAGTGGAGATCACCAAGCACACTGTGGACATCGAGGAGAAGGGGGTGAAGCTCAAACTGACCATCGTGGACACGCCTGGCTTTGGGGACGCCGTCAACAACACAGACTGGTTCGTGGGCATTTATTTATTGTGGTAATCAGTGATTGTGACTGTGACAGGGGGGAAAGAAGCACTGAGACTTTTTATTTAAATTCACTGTTCACTGTTAAAGCAACACCAAAGCACTTTTCCTCTGTCACACGCACACTATTTGTTTATCCAGCACTGGCTTTGCAAATAACGATGTCCACAGACAAGGTAGAGTATGTTTCATAATTTTATGAAAGTATGATGCATTGCGACATCAGAGGCACTTCAAATTTGTAGTTTCTTATGTCTCATTCCATTGAACTACAGATCCGCTACCTGATCTGGCAAACTAACATAGTGCGGTTATAGCCGATAGAGGGCCACAAAGCGAATGCAGAAGTGCCGTTCAACCTGTTACGAGTTGATGAACCACTGAAACTATTTTGGAAACATTATTTTAAGGTACAAAAAACTCTTTGGTGTTGCTTTAAATCATTGTGGTGGTCAGTGATTACTGTGACAGACTTTTAATTTGAATTCACTCAGTTATTCATATGGGTGCCAGATAAGCATGAGGCAGCACTAGATATCTGCTGAAATGGACCGTTTTATTCCCCAGCCTAATATGAGGGTTGTAAATGAGCATCTGAGCATATTTTTCATACACCAACATTGCATACCTTCTATGTTAGCATCAGTAAAATACTTTGTTCATCTATTCCATCTATGATAAACTGATATACTATAGTTCTAATCTTGGCCAACTAGATATGCTCTAAGATGGTGCTGTTGCACTCATAAGGCAAATGGACACGCAACTTTATCTTTGCACCCAACCTGGGGGTGGTGGTAGCATTGAGTCTAAGGAGCTGCTAAAGCATGCATTAGGCTGAAAGGTTGTAGGTTCAAGTGCCGATTGCCACCTTGATCAGTGACCTTGTGACCTTGAGCAAGGCACTTAACCCTGAGAATCTCTGGGGAGAGAGGCCCTAGTCATAATTGACATAGTAGCATAAAATGCTAATGGCAATTAGCATTAGATTTGCTGAAAATGTTGAGTGTTTTATTAAATGTAATGTTATCAGTTGTATTTATTTATCCTTGCTACTATGCTTTTATTTTTATGCAGTTTTTTGTGAAGCACTTTCTGATTCTGTCTGTGAAAAATGCTATATAAATAAAATTGACTTCGCTTTGGATAAAAGCATCAGCCAAGAGAATAAGCAAGTTGAACTAAGTATATTTTATTGTCACAGACAGTGAACACTGGTCTGTTGTAAGACACTAAGCATCATTAATTATAATCAGCAGCCATTTGTGCTGTATTGTGAGTTAGCATTAAGGAAATGGTGGCCTTCTAAAATGCAAAAATATCCTGTGGTTAACCTCAGACGTGAGAGATATGAAATACATACCGAGTTCAAATGCGAGGTCAAAACCTTAGCACTGTCTTGTTTCATTTCCGTTTCTCAGAGAAATAAGCATTACAGTTGTGTTATACAATAGCCCAAAGGAGAAAGCCATCCTTTAAATGTAGAAAAGAAATCATACCAAACCTGTCATAGAGTCAGAGGCCATCATATGGGACAGAATAGGCATATACACGTAATCAGAGGTTAAAGTGGGATTTGGTAGGTGGGGGAATCCTAAAATCCAGTGTTGGTGCAACGGGGAAAAGTGACTCACCGTTGGATAACATATTGAGTATTGTGGTGTAGCAATACTTTTTGAAGAATTGCTAGCTTCTTGGTCACCTCTGTACACGTGAAAAATTAACTCACCATTTATTTTAATAATATCATCGCGCTATATCGTTGTTATGAAGAAATATATGTATTATTAATTTATCTGAGGTGGTGGAACTGCATCCCCCCCCCCCCACACGCACACACTTTAACCCCTGCACGTAATTATTATAAACTTATATTATTATCATGATAAATAACTGTTCTTCATATTAGCTCTAATGAACAGTGGTCCTATCTCTGGTCATAGCTGGAAGACGATAACGGACTACGTCGACCAGCAGTTTGAGCAGTACTTCAGAGACGAGAGCGGCCTCAACAGGAAGAACATCCAGGACAACCGCGTCCACTGCTGCCTCTACTTCATCCCCCCGTTTGGCCACGGGTAACTTTACACACTTTACACACTTTACACACTAACTCTCACTAACACTCCCCTGGGCACAGGTACGCACCACACACACTACCTTTACACTCCTGGGCACCAGGGGGCACCACACACCATAGAACCACATGGAACCACAGGACTAGGAGAAAGAGTACAACATAGATATTAGAAAGCTAGATACTGCATTGGGCTCGAGTTCTATTAGGTGACATACGTAAACGCGGCCGCCATATTGCTGGGGGCAACACGTTTACTGTCTATGGGCAACACTTGCCGGCAATCAGAGACAACTGATTTCCAGTCAGAGTCACATGCTTCTCCATTGGCCTCCAGTTATTGATTGCCCCCACCAAGATGGCGATGCTATTTACGTATGTTAGGGAGCCCAGTGCGGTATCTAGCTTTCTAATATCTATGGCGTATAAGTTGTACACTGCTGGTATTAGTAGAAATGATTAGACCTCCAATTATTATTACTATTAGTATTACTATACTATACTATTGCTATTATGAGTTATTAGCTCTATCACCGTTACTACTGTTATCAATATTACAGAATGCTATTACGGTGACTACTGCTGGCTCCATAGCAGTGATGCTGGTGACAGTGATGAGTGTTTGCACTGCAGCACTCACTACTCATGGGGGGTGTAGGAATGGTGATATTTACAGAGGCAGCTGCGTCAATGTGAGTAGGGATATCAGACGAACTACGATGGTTTTTAAACTGGGTTGACCTCTGACCTCACAGCCTGCGTCCCGTGGACGTGGAGTTCATGAAGGCCCTGCAGGAGAAGGTCAGCATCGTGCCCCTCATCTCCAAGGCCGACTGCCTGACGCCAGCCGAGATCCGCAGAATGAAGGACAGGGTGAGTGGGCACCGCTCTACGCATCCTCTGACTCACTCATTCTCTATTCTGGGGGACACACTGAAACACAGCGAGGCCATTCATCTCCAAATAACTGTATAACAAGTTTAACAATAACTGTATAAAAAGTACACACAAAGTTAAATCACACTTTACATTTAAAATGATAAATGTTATATTTATTGACATAAATTACATTAATATAGTGTAGATAAAGATGAAGATTTTTGGTATTGGAATTGGATAGTATCTGCATATTAGTATTTTTTATGACCGGTATATAACTAATAAAGGCTGTTTCATTTATAGCTCCTGTTTGTGCCCAGGAGCGATAATGTTTTAAACATCTTCTCCTTTATTTAAAAGAAGCTTATAAATCCCCCAAACTCATCTCCCTGGAAGCACTCTTGTGTGTTTCTGCTTGATTGCGTTTGGTTTATTTTGTTTTTGTTTGTTTACCACCTTCACCGCTGTCATGGCTGTCCTTTCTGGCTGACGTAAAGTGCTGAGCTCATGGTTACGCCAGGCCTCTGTGGAACACTGGCTGATTTTCCACTGTTTTTCATTTTCTCTTTTTCTCATTGACACCCCCCACCACCACCACCACCCACCACCACCACCACCGCTCTCTCTCTCAAGGTGAGGGAGGAGATTGAGCAATTTGGGATCAAGGTGTACCAGTTTCCGGACTGTGATTCTGATGAGGATGAAGAGTTTAAGCAGCAGGATCGGGAACTGAAGGCAAGAAACACCAGGCTAGCTCTGCACTGTACAAAAGATTAACATATTCAACATAATTCAGTCAAGCCATCTTGTTTTTAAGTTAAGTTGTCAAGTTATCTCAAGTTAACTTATCAAGTTTATTACATAGAAACTTGACACTACTCATTGACATAACTCAGTCGAGGCACCAGGATGACTTATATATACAGTAAATAATTATTATATTATAATTATATATAATTCATTACTGTGTGAGTGTGGAACGGATGTGGCTCTGACATGGCCCAGCGCGCTTGGTGTGTGTAGTGTGCTGCTTGGTGTGTGTAGTGTGTGTAGTGTGCTGCTTAGTGTGTGTAGTGTGTGTAGTGTGCTGCTTGGTGTGTGTAGTGTGCTGCTTGGTGTGTGTGGTGTATGTACTGTGCTGCTTGATGTGTGTGGTGTGCTGCTTGGTGTGTGTGGTGTGTGTACTGTGCTGCTTGGTGTGTGTAGTGTGTGTACTGTGCTGCTTGGTGTATGTGGTGTGTGTACTGTGCTGCTTGGTGTGTGTAGTGTGTGTAGTGTGCTGCTTGGTGTGTGTACTGTGCTGCTTGGTGTGTGTAGTGTGTGTAGTGTGCTGCTTGGTGTGTGTAGTGTGCTGCTTGGTGTGTGTGGTGTGTGTACTGTGCTGCTTGGTGTGTGTAGTGTGTGTAGTGTGCTGCTTGGTGTGTGTAGTGTGTGTAGTGTGCTGCTTAGTGTGTGTAGTGTGTGTAGTGTGCTGCTTGGTGTGTGTAGTGTGTGTAGTGTGCTGCTTAGTGTGTGTAGTGTGTGTAGTGTGCTGCTTGGTGTGTGTAGTGTGCTGCTTGGTGTGTGTACTGTGCTGCTTGGTGTGTGTGTAGTGTGTGTAGTGTGCTGCTTGGTGTGTGTAGTGAGCTGCTTAGTGTGTGTAATGAGCTGCTTGGTGTATGTAGTGTGTGTAGTGTGTGTAGTGTGCTGCTTGGTGTGTGTAGTGTGTGTAGTGTGCTGCTTGGTGTGTGTAGTGAGCTGCTTAGTGTGTGTAATGAGCTGCTTGGTGTATGTAGTGTGCTGCTTGGTGTGTGTAGTGTGTGTAGTGTGCTGCTTGGTGTGTGTAGTGTGTAGTGTGCTGTGTGTAGTGTGTAGTGTGCTGTGTGTAGTGTGTAGTGTGCTGTGTGGTGTGTGTGGTGTGCTGCTTGGTGTGTGGTGTGTGTAGTGTGCTGTGTGGTGTGTGTAGTGTGTTGCTTGGTGTGTGTAGTGTGCTGTGTGGTGTGTGTAGTGTGCTGTGTGGTGTGTGTAGTGTGTAGTGTGTAGTGTGCTGTGTGTGGTGTGTGTAGTGTGTAGTGTGCTGTGTGTGGTGTGTCTAGTGTGCTGTGTGTGGTGTGTGTAGTGTGCTGTGTGGTGTGTGTAGTGTGTTGCTTGGTGTGTGTAGTGTGCTGTGTGGTGTGTGTAGTGTGCTGTGTGTAGTGTGTAGTGTGCTGTGTGTGGTGTGTGTAGTGTGTAGTGTGCTGTGTGTGGTGTGTGTAGTGTGTTGCTTGGTGTGTGTAGTGTGTTGCTTGGTGTGTGTAGTGTGCTGTGTGGTGTGTGTAGTGTGGTGTGTGTAGTGTGTAGTGTGTAGTGTGGTGTGTGTAGTGTGCTGTGTGGTGTGTGTAGTGTGCTGTGTGGTGTGTGTAGTGTGTAGTGTGCTGTGTGTAGTGTGTAGTGTGCTGTGTGTAGTGTGTAGTGTGCTGTGTGGTGTGTGTGGTGTGCTGCTTGGTGTGTGGTGTGTGTAGTGTGCTGTGTGGTGTGTGTAGTGTGTTGCTTGGTGTGTGTAGTGTGCTGTGTGGTGTGTGTAGTGTGCTGTGTGGTGTGTGTAGTGTGTAGTGTGTAGTGTGTAGTGTGCTGTGTGTGGTGTGTGTAGTGTGTAGTGTGTTGTGTGTGGTGTGTGTAGTGTGCTGTGTGTGGTGTGTGTAGTGTGCTGTGTGGTGTGTGTAGTGTGTTGCTTGGTGTGTGTAGTGTGCTGTGTGGTGTGTGTAGTGTGCTGTGTGTAGTGTGTAGTGTGCTGTGTGTGGTGTGTGTAGTGTGTAGTGTGCTGTGTGTGGTGTGTGTAGTGTGTTGCTTGGTGTGTGTAGTGTGTTGCTTGGTGTGTGTAGTGTGCTGTGTGGTGTGTGTAGTGTGGTGTGTGTAGTGTGTAGTGTGTAGTGTGGTGTGTGTAGTGTGCTGTGTGGTGTGTGTAGTGTGCTGTGTGGTGTGTGTAGTGTGTTGCTTGGTGTGTGTAGTGTGTGTAGTGTGCTGCTTGGTGTGTGTAGTGTGCTGTGTGGTGTGTGTAGTGTGTTGCTTGGTGTGTGTAGTGTGTTACTTGGTGTGTGTAGTGTGTTGCTTGGTGTGTGTAGTGTGCTGCTTGTGATAGATTAGTGTGCTGACCGTTGCCATCATTAATCTGGATGGTTCTTATCTGGCGGAGTGACCCTGAGAATGGCTGGTTCTGGCCTTTCACAGAGCCAGCCGTGCAGGAAGGGTCTGCTCAAGCGTCACTCTTTAATGTGGCCTACAAGGTTACGTAAGGTCTAGTGCATAATGCACTGAGACACACAGAGCAGAATGTGATGTGCACAGCAGCTTAATGCATTTCCTCAGCTGTGGACTAAAGGACTTAGAACTAAAGGTTCTGCTCTCCAATGTTAAACATAAACATAAACAGATAAACAAGAGCTGAGCTTTATATCTACTCAATACCAGAGAATGTTGCCTATTGACTGCTATGGACTCTAAACTGTGACCTTTGACCTTTAGGAGAGCACCCCTTTTGCAGTGATTGGGAGCAACACAGTGGTTGAGGCAAGAGGCCAGAGGGTTCGAGGCCGACTGTACCCCTGGGGCATCGTGGAAGGTGGGCACAGGATATATTACTTTATCAGTGGGGCATCGTAGAAGGTGGGCACAGGAAACTCTATTATACTCAGTGCAGTCGATGGAAAATGACAGCTGTTTAAGGTTGGCATCATGTTGGCAGGGTACAGAGGACTTTATTATCAGTGCAGTGTATGGAATATGACAGCTATTTAAGGTTGAGTTGTAGCTCTTTAGGGTGGGGCAGAGTCAGAGAAAGAGAGCTGCCATGCGATCACAAGTTCCAATCTGGGTGCTGGAGGGGGCGTAATCTAGTAGCTCATTGACTACGGACCAAGTGTTTTCAGTTCCAAAACTCCCATAATCCGGAAACTGCCATGGAAAAGCGCTGTTTTCTCTGCTGCTCTGGGTGGGGCATTGCTGAAGGAGGCGTATATATGACTCTATTCCTGGGTCCCATAGACAAAACCTTTCCTCCTCTGCTGAAAGCTTTGTTCAGAGGAGTCCTTTATGGAGGCATCTGCTTGACCTTTAACCCAAAGCTGTTTCAAACGTTGGCAGCACTTGTGTCATACTCTTGTAAATGACCTCACATTAAACACCTACTCCACATCATGTATTTTTATTGCACTTTGATATTAACCGTTCTGTATTTTTTTATTGCACTTTGATGTTTGTTG
>NW_027468609.1:17631938-17634438 GCF_046254945.1 Alosa pseudoharengus | reverse complement strand
TTACACCACTGATGTAATGTAATGTAATATTGCCATGAAAAACGTTAATGTTTTGCCAAAGTATTTTTTGGAAACAGACAGAGTAAATAAAACTTGAACCAAAGGGAAAAGAACCCCCCCCCCCCCCCCCCCATTGCAGTCCCCATGACAATGCAAATTATTCCAAAAGCAAATATTTCCACTGCTCAATTCAACACTAGCTGTTTGCATAGTCAAATTCACCCAGTGGCACTATGGAGTCGGTAATTGAAAGTGTTTGTGAGTGAGAGGGCCATGCTTCTGTGTTTGCACAAACTCTCACATCCAAGAGCTTTTTTCCTTGTTAAAGGTTCTTCTTTACTACTGAATTTCAAAAAGTTCAAAAAAAAGGATTATTATTTCCAATATCTTTAAAAATGTATAAAAACATGCATTCAGTAGTTTCAATAATTGTAATAAATTCACTTCTAGAAACCGAGGTAGTCACATCTGAATCTAGACACACGCATATACTGTAGACATTGTGTGGCCCAGAGTTGTGATTGGCTTTTTGTGTGAACTCTTCACCTATTGCCTCCTTCTTCATGTGAGGTCAGAGGCAGTCCATGTGGAGTCTCCATCGTCACGGTGACACGGTGATGAATTTGTTCTGAGCTACTTTGCGTTCCCTTGCAATACGTTTGCATTCCCATCCAGCAGTCTTGCATTCCCATCAGTATTTTATGAGCTAGTAGTTTGTGTGGGGGCTTGTGTAACGGCTATTTATTGAGTCAATGTGGAGCCTAGCCTCCATTAACCCCTCAGGACTCATGTCTCGCACCATTACATCACAGGCTTATGCCAGATACAGCTCTCCAACCCAGGAGATTAACACCTCACAGGACGGCCACACACACACACACACACACACACACACACAGACACACACACACAGAGAGAGAGAGAGAGAGCTGCAGGCACAGATTAGACTGCCATTGGCAGTTGACATCTTGTGCTGTCCTCACTATACACACACACACACACACACACACACAGAGATCTTTCTGGAGATGGTTTTTATGGTTGACAGGATCTCTGTCCTCTGTCCAGACTGAGGAGTCTTCTTCAGGTGGAATCATTCTCAGGTGCGTGTTGAGCAGGTATCAAGTGAGCTGTGACAGAGTGGTAGTTGTGGTCAGGCATTTTCATGAGGGCGACACCATGGCCTGAGTCCCGCCCTGGGGCCGTGGTCTCCGCTAGACTTATGCGTGAGCGCTTGGGGGCAGAGACGCTGCACGCCTATCGGATGATTCTGGCATCGGCCACGCACGACGAATCTTCCGCGCTCAGCTCGACGTGCGGACGTCTGATTTCGGTAAGCAGGTCTCACCATTGTGTTGTGGGTTAATTGTTGGATTGTTGAATTGTTGAATAAGATCAAATTAATGGAGGTCCTCCATTCACACATTAGTCTCTGTAGATAAGTCAGATGGCCTTGTTGGTATAGGGCTGGGTGATATGGCCTAAAAAAATCTCAGACCCCCCCCCCCCCCCACAAACTACAAATGACAAAACAAATTGTTCAAAACAAGTTATGACTTTTTCATTTTCCCTTTACACTTTTATCTAGTTTGGTAGGAGGTCTAATAATCCTTTGGTAGTAATAGACATGTTGGATGGGGGTTATAATGCAGACAGGGTTAGGTTTAGGTGCCTTGAAGTCGACGGTCGCAGCGCTACCTTGAAGTCGACTGTTGGGACTTAAAACACCATCTAGCCGAGCAGACAGTGCTCAGGGCCTATGACAACTCTCTCGGTGATCAGTTCTCTGTTCGCATATCAGGCTCAGAAATGATTAGCTTTAACTTGCTAATGTCTTGATCAGATCATTATGTTTTCCTATATAGGCTGTACGTTTCTATATGCTACAGGCCCACATACTGTGTGTTGGCGCAGTGTTTCAATACAATTTTAAGGTAGGCTGTTCCTTTTGGCTGCTGATAAAACTTTCCTGTCACAAAATCTGTATATTGAATTTCATTTTGGCACAAATCCAAGGCAGCCATCGAAAGACTTTGTACGGCTGGTAGATCGAACAGAATCCAGAACATTGTGGTCCCCCTCCTGTCTGTGCTAAACAGATACATCTGCCATGATGTGCTCTCTCGTACTCCGTTGGGACGGGACATATTGATCACCGCTGCTGCTTTTACTACAGAGTAGTATGGCAGTCTTCATTAGTCTATAGAAGTCAAGTTGTCTTCATTAATCTGGTGTAGAACAGCAGTTCTTATTAGTCTAAAGTAGTCCTGATTTGGGTGGTGGTTCAGGATTTTGGACATAGGACCTCATTTCCAAGTTAGCAAGTGTGATATTTATCAGAAATCCTTGAGATTATTGAGAAATCCTATCTAAATACTCAGAGGCTCAGTCTATCTGATGCTTGCTCTGTCCACTAGTCTACCAATCCCTAACATAGTTGGCCTCATCTGGTCATGTTGTGTTGCTTGTGTTGAAACAGCACTGTGGTGTAGATTGATAT
>NW_027468609.1:17624438-17626938 GCF_046254945.1 Alosa pseudoharengus | reverse complement strand
CTGTGTGTGTGTGTGTGTGAGTGTGTATACGTGAGTGTGTGTCTGTATGTGTGTGTGTGTGTGTATGTGTATGTGTGTGTGTGAGTGTGTATATGTGTGTGTGTGTGTGTGTCTGTGTGTGTGTGTATGTGTCTCTGCGTGTGTGTGTGTGTCTGTGTGTGTGTGTATGTGTCTCTGCGTGTGTGTGTGTGTGTCTGTGTGTGTGTGTATGTGTGTCTGTGTGCGTGTGTTTTCAGCACCAGATCCTGTCTCACATTTCACTGCCACTCTGCCCCGCCCTGTATGTGTGTGAGAGGGTGTGTATGTGTTTGTGTGTGTGAGTGTGTGTGTGTGTGTGTGTGTGTGTGTATGTGTGTGTGTGTGTGTGTGAGAGAGAGAGGGAGTGTAAGTTGTGAAAGTGGGATGCTCACACTTGATTGTTGTTTTTACAAGCATCTGTGTCATCAGCCATGGGCACAGCTCTATGTGGCTTGTTGCTACGGTGACTACATTTCTCTCTGGATTCTCTCTCGCTCTCTCTCTCTCTCACACACACACACTCAGGTCAGTTAGCCACTCCAGGGAGTAGCTCTGAGAGAAGCACAACATCCAGACACTTTGTTTTAAATAAGACACATAGGGCTCTATTATGATGGTCAAAAGCACGGCACAAAGCGCATTCTCATCACAATGCAACATCCTACACTCAAGTTTTTCACCATGCCCGTCTCTTTTATTGAGCAATGCGCTCAGGGATGTGGCAATTAACGTCTATCTATCTATCTATCTATCTATCTATCTAAATGTCCTTAGGTTTTTTTATTTAGTCCTCCAAACATTATTGATGTAAGTGGTGCTCTTTCAGGCTATGTGTTCGATGGTAAACCATTGTCAGTCAATAGTGAAAGTAATTAACTAACTGTTTTGCCCACGGTGAAGTTAGTTTCACTTTGCCTATGAGTTTAAATAATAGATCAGTGCAGATGTGTGTAGGCTATACTCTGCTGTGTTTTAGTAGAGCATTGGTTTAGTGGAATACCTGTTCCATATGGTCTCGCGTGCAAGCAGATTCCTTCAAATGGGCCGTTGACCATCAAAATACCAATGCGCTGTTTGAAGTTGCGCTGCTTTCTGTTAAAGCAACACCAAAGAACTTTTCCTCTGTCGCACGCACGCAATTTGTTTATCCAACGGCTTTGTAAATAACGATGTCCATAGACAAGGTAGAATATGTTGCATGATTTTATGAAAGTATGCTACGATGTATTGCGACATCATGCAAGTCAAATTTGTAGTGTCTTATGTCTCATTCCATCGAACTACAGATCCGCTACCCGATCTGGCAAAACTTACATAGTGCGGTTATAGCCGATAGAGGACCGCAAACGAATGCAGAAGTGCCGTTCACCCTGTTACGAGTTGATGAACCACGGAAACAATTTTGGAAACATTATTTTAAGGTACAAAAAACTCTTTGGTGTTGCTTTAAAGGGAATGACAGATGTCACACTCATTGGTTTAAAGGATGTTACGGCCAAAACACACCCATGACTGATTAAAGAAACATAAGACCAACCTTTTTGCGCTAGGCGCCAACGTTTGATAACAAAACCACCCCCAATGTGGACTGGACAAACCCCGAAACTTGTTTAAGCTATTCGCCAGTGACCATGCGTTTTAGATCGCCAAAATATAGCCCTTCGTGTCTTGGCTGCACTTACATCGTATATTAGAGGTAAACCGGTATTCTCTTACATTTCCAAATCTCTCAACAGCTGGCATATTCTCTCTGCGCATGTGTGTGTGTGTGTGTGTGTGTGAGAGAGAGAGATAGGGCGGGTTATATGTGAGATCATACACACTCATGCATGTCCTTTGCTTCCTGTGCCTTTCCATACATTTGTGTACTGATCCCTCAACCACAAATCACACACTTGTGTGTGTACTACAAGCACAACTTCCATACCCAGGCACTTTGTTTAGAATCAGAAACTGTCAGTGGCTCCACCTAGTTAATGCACAAATTATATTAGTATATAAGAGGTAAACTGGTATACAGTTTACCTTTCAAAATCTGCCAACAGCTGGCATATTCTCTTTATGCATGTGTGTGTGTGTTTGTGTCAGGGGGGTTGTGTGTGTGTGTGTGTGTGTGTGTGTGGGGGGGGGGGGGGTTGTGTGTGTGATTCAAGATTCAAGATTCAATACTTAATTGCCATACAACAGAAGTTGTTAGGAATTTGCTGCAGTGTGCTCTACAGTACAACAGACAAGACAACACCAAACAAAGATAAGAAGCCAAAGACATCAGACATAGTACATTCATCCATGGCTCGTCCCTACATAGGCAAGAGTCAAAAGTGGCAGTTGACATTTTAGTGGACGTTTACCCAAAGTTCAGGATGTAAGTTCACTTCCAAAAGTGCAAATGAAATGTCACAAGGTGATGATGACAATAAATAAAATAAATATACTATATAGTACTGTGGCATATAGCATGAATGCAATTTAAAACATATTG
>NW_027468609.1:17609438-17614438 GCF_046254945.1 Alosa pseudoharengus | reverse complement strand
CCCCCCCTCCTCCTCCCCCCACAGAAAGCAGGACTCAAAACTCATCGGTGGAAGCCTTACGTCGCTAAAGTGAGTCCGGCTGCGGCCGGTGTAGTGAACGCCAGCAGCCAAAGATAGCTCCTGTAGTGACTCCGCTGCTGTAGTTATACCTGAATGAGTTTGGCTCCGTCGTCACGTTGTCCAATTACGTGATGTGCTCCACTCAGCTGTGTGACTTACAGTACCTGTAACTATACTATAGACCACCTGTAGATGTCACTCAGCTGTGTGACTTACAGTACCTGTAACTGTACTATAGACCACCTGTAGATGTCACCAACTATACCATTGACAACCTGTAGACCTGGGGCAGCCATGACCTACTGGTTAGCGTTTCGGACTTGTAACCGGAGGGTTGCCGGTTCGAACCTCGACCAGTAGGAACGGCTGAAGTGCCCTTGCAGGCAGCTCACTGCTTCGGGATTAGTGTGTGCTTCACTTCACTGTGTACTGAGTGTGTTTCACTAATTCACGGATTGGGATAAATGCAGAGACCAAATTTCCCTGACGGGATCAAAAGAGTATAAAAAGGGAAAAAAAAGACCCTGTCAACTATACTATAGATCACCTGTAGATCCTGTCAACTATACTATAGATCACATGTAGATCCTGTCAACTACACTATTGAAGTCTAGATCCCAGATTTAGATCTTTTCTAGAGTTAAGTGCCACCTCACAGCTGGAAGCATCTACAGGCATCTGCAGTTGGTAGGGTCTAAGTCTACAGTTAGTAGTCTGTAAGTCAAATAGCCACTAAACTGCAAAGTAGTGAATGTCTTCCCAACTTTTTAATCCCACGTTCTAGTTGAAGACCTGTTGGTGAATGAGTAGTACAGGTCACCTGTCGAGCATTAATCTCTTACATCCCTCTCACTAGAGACTCTGTGCCCCTTTCAGAGTCTGTCAGTCAGCCACCCCCTTCAGTCCCCTCCACTGCTGGAGTATACCCCTGCACAGCTAGAAGATACCCCTGCACTGCTAGAAGATACCCCTGCACAGCTAGAAGATACCCCTGCACAGCTAGAAGATACCCCTGCACTGCTAGAGTATACCCCTGCACAGCTAGAAGAAACCCCTCTACTGCTAGAAGATACCCCTGCACTGCTAGAAGATACCCCTGCACTGCTAGAAAAAAACCCTGCACAGCTAGCAGAGGAAATGTCTGCTCCTTGCCATAGAGTACTCCGCTCTGTAGTAGAGTACTCTCCCCAGGCAGTAGAGTCCCAGTGCAGGCAGTAGAGTCCCAGCGCTGGCAGTAGAGTGCCTGTCAGTTGAAGAGCTGTCGGGGACAATAGAGTTAAGCGTGGCAGGGCCTCGTTGGCACCCCCGTGTTAGTATTGACCCTGGCCGGCCCAGGCGGGCTGGCGCCCTGGCGATTACTGAATCATCTGTCTCTTTCCCAGACGATGCTTCTCAGGAGGAGCTGGAAGAGATCCAGCAAGGTAATCAGGCACAGCCCTGGCTGCCATCATCCCCTCACCCCACTCCACCACCTCCACCTCCACCTACCTGCCCCATCAGCAACCCAATCCACACTTCCACCTCCACCTCCACCTACCTGCCCCAATCCACACCACCACCTCCACCTCCACCTACCTGACCCAATCCACACCACCACCTCCACCTCCACCTACCTGCCCCATCAGCAACCCAATCCACACTTCCACCTCCACCTCCACCTACCTGACCCAATCCACACCACCACCTCCACCTACCTGCCCCAATCCACACCACCACCTCCACCTCCACCTACCCGCCCCAATCCACACCACCACCTCCACCTCCACCTACCTGACCCAATCCACACCACCACCTCCACCTCCACCTACCTGCCCCATCAGCAACCCAATCCCCACCACCACCTCCACCTCCACCTACCTGCCCCATCAGCAACCCAATCCACACCACCACCTCCACCTACCTGCCTCATCATCAACCCAATCCACACCACCACCCTCACCTTCAGCTATCTGCCCCTATCATCACCCTTACTGCCCGCACCCCCATTCACCCGCACCTGCCCCCCTGTGCTACCGCCCCCCCCCCCCCATCCCCCATAGGGATGCTCCTTTTGGGATTAATTTGGGGACTTTTTTAGCTTGGTGTGTGTGTGTATGAGAGAGAGAGAAAGGAGGCGTGCTGGAGTTTGTGTTGTTGTCAGTGTCAGTGTAGGTTTGAGTCTGTGTGTGTGTGTGTGTGTGTGTGTGTGTATTTCCCTTGTTTGTTTTATGTGTGGACATTCACGAGTGTGTGCATGTTTGCTCTCTCATCCCACTCAACAACATCCTTGATATGCCTGTTTTACTCTCTGACAAGCGGTGTCGGATTACCCACAATGCACTTTGCTTCTAGAGCACACGTGAGTTGGAGGCACTGCGGTCAGAGAATAAAGTGGACTCTACCTCAGCTCCGTGGTGTTAGTGCTGGTAGTGCTGGTAGTGCTTTGGTCTGGTCTGGGGCGTAAGTGGGCTGCTGGGTCTTGGGACGTGATTCACCCTGTCACAGACTCTCTCAGTCATCTGTGGTGTCTTTTGTTTCATTCTGAGGTTCATCTCTCCATCCCTTCTAATCTGTGTTTTTCCCTTGCTGTGGAATAGGGCTCAGGCTACATTGCTATACTTGGGATATAATATTGTATGTTTTTGTGTGGTTTCTCTCCGTGTGTGTGTGTTTCTCTGCGTGTGTCTGTCTGTCTGTGTGTGTGTGGCTGGGGGGGGGGGGTCTGTATGCTTGTATGTGTGTGTGTTTGTGTGTGTTTTCTCTACACGTGTGTATGTTTGCCTGTGTGTGCTTGTGTGTGTGTGTGTGTGTGTGTGTGTGTGTGTGTGTGTGTGTGTGTGTGTGGTGTGTGTGTAGACTCAGCAGCAGAGTCTCCGTCTGTCAGACCTGCACAGGAAGTCTCAGCTGTGGAGCGGCATTGTGAGCATCAGCCTCATCGAAGGTCGCGACCTCATTCCCATGGACCAGAACGGGCTCAGTGACCCTTACGTCAAGTTCCGCCTCGGACACCAGAAGTACAGGAGCAAGGTGACCTCTCACCTCAGCACCCATGATGCCATTCCTAACGAGGCCTTAATCTTATATCATAGAGTGCCCACTTACTCTCATTTACTTATATTTATGTATTGATTAGACAGACTGATTGTTTGGTTTATTGGTTTATTTGTTGCTTAGCTGGTTGATTGATATAGATAGATAGATAGATAGATAGATAGATAGATAGATAGATAGACGGATTGATTCATTCATTCATTGATTCATTCATTGATTGATTGATTAAGCAAGAATAAGCAACACAGGTGAAGAAAAAAATCAGGATGGAAACAGTGTATAAAATATATGTTGTCTGCCTGTGTGTGTGTGTGTGTGTGTGTGTGTGTGTGTGTGTGTGTGGTTAGACCATGCCAAAGACACTGTGGCCCCAGTGGAGGGAGCAGTTTGACCTGCACCTATATGAGGAGGA
Source organism: Alosa pseudoharengus (assembly GCF_046254945.1). Lineage (NCBI taxonomy): Eukaryota > Metazoa > Chordata > Actinopteri > Clupeiformes > Clupeidae > Alosa > Alosa pseudoharengus. The sequence goes on along the minus strand of NW_027468609.1, from coordinate 17,610,936 downwards.
GACCTATCTACTGGAGATAGCAGTGTGGGACAAGGACACTGGCCGACGAGACGACTTCATTGGACGGTGAGGCTGTCTGAATGTGTGTGTTTGTGTGTGTGTGTGTTTACATGGATGAGTTTGTGTGCTTCATCTTTGTGTATTCTTGTATACATAATACTGTTTTTTATATATTTTTTATTTTTATATTGTCATTTGTGTTGTGTTTTTGATTTCTGTGTGGTGTGTGTGTGTCTGTGTGTGTGTGTGTTGTGTGTGTGTGTGTGTGTGTGTGTGTACACATGTACATACATATATCACAGGTGTGATCTGGACCTGTCCACTCTGAGTAAGGAGCGCACTCATAAGCTAGAGCTCCCCCTAGAGGAGGAGAAGGGTATGGTGGTGCTGCTGATCACCCTGACTGCCTCTACTGCCGTGTCCATCTCAGACCTGTCCGTCAACATGCTGGACGACCCTCTCGAGAGGCACCAGATCAACAAGAGATATGTGAGTACAGGACAAAGCAACACACACACACACACACACACACACACACACACACACACACACTCACACATACACACACACACGCACACACACGCACACACACTTTTTATGTCCCCCATACACATACATGTTCATATATGTACACATACACCAACCAGTAACTGCTGGATGAACATTAGATGGACAATAGATACACACACACACACACACACACACACACACACACTCCCCTCTCTCTCTCTCTCTCTGCCTCTCTCTTTCTATAACACACACACACACACACATATATGCAGAGAGAAAGAGAGAGAGAGAGAGAGAGATACAGTGCCGATGCTATGGTCCTTGTGTGCCTCCAGTATTTCAGACGTGGGCATAAACCTGTCACATAGTCTGTGTTGGCTATTAACAATGCTTGAGTGAGCACCGCTAAATGATGCCAGTAAGTCATGTCATGCCCCCCCCCACCCCCCCCCCCCCCACACACACACACACACACAAAACACACACACACACAAGACAGAACATTTGATACAGTGTTACTGTTACGTTCATTACAGTGTAACATTTTTTTTCTGTGTGTGACAGAGCTTCAACAATGTGTGTGTGTGTGTGTGTGTTTGTGTGTGTGAGTGTGAGTGTGATTATGTGTGTGTGTGTGTGTGTGTGTGTGTATGGAGTGTGTGTGTGTGTGTGTGTGTGTGTGAATGTTATTATGTGTGTGTGTGTGTGTGTGTGTGTGTGTCTGTGTCGACGCATCTGTGTATTTGGAACCACACCTCAATAATGCACCTTCTCGTCCAGTAGAGGGAGCCAGAGGCCTGAGCATCCTCTCCAGCACAGCACTGTGTAGCTCCCTCCCTCCCTCCCTCTCTCTCGTCCCCGGTCAGACAGTCCAGCAGGCTGGTCGGCCGTAGGGGGGGTGGGGGGTGGACCTGGCCTCAGCACAGCAGCTTATGCAAAAAACAAAGAACAAGATATCTCACTCCCCACCAAACGCGGCCTCTTGAGC
>NW_027468609.1:17604438-17606938 GCF_046254945.1 Alosa pseudoharengus | reverse complement strand
TGTGTCTGTGTGTGTGGGTGTGTGTGTGTGTCCAGGCGCCCAGGCGCTCTCCTCACCCTGAAGAAGGTGCATAACCGATATGGGTCGGTGTTGGTTTTTAAATGCTTGCAGCCCAATAAAATATATATTTTTTCTATTACAATCCGCTTGAGTTTCTGGATCAGGATTTTGTTAAGCCAAAAACTTTTTTGGACATAATTATTCCGTGCCTTTCTTAAATTACACAGTGAAATCATGTTGAAATCTCTCTCGTTTCTGTTTTCTGTCTTTATCTCTTTCACTCTTTCGCTTTAAAATATAATTTTCTTTCTCTTTTTTGTCTATTTGTTTCACTCCTTCTCTTTAAAACTCTTTCTTTGTGCTCCCTTCTTTTTACAATTAGGCTTTCCTTCGTCTTTCTTTTGTGCCTTTCGCTCTCTATATTAAGTGGAGGTGAAAGTCCAAAGGTCAAAGTTTGTATTTTTTACTCTTTTTCATGTCTACATTCAATCTCTCTATCCTTCTTTCACTCTTTTTCATGTCTACATTCAGTCTCTATCCTTCTTTCACTCTTTTTCATGTCTACATTCAGTCTCTATCCTTCTTTCACTCTTTTTCATGTCTACATTCAGTCTCTATCCTTCTTTCACTCTTTTTCATGTCTACATTCAGTCTCTATCCTTCTTTCACTCTTTTTCATGTCTACATTCAGTCTCTATCCTTCTTTCACTCTTTTTCATGTCTACATTCAGTCTCTATCCTTCTTTCAGTTTTTTCCATGTCTACATTCAGTCTCTATCCTTCTTTCAGTTTTTTCCATGTCTACATTCAGTCTCTATCCTTCTTTCAGTTTTTTCCATGTCTACATTCAGTCTCTATCCTTCTTTCAGTTTTTTCCATGTCTACATTCAGTCTCTATCTTTCACTCTTTTTCATGTCTACATTCGATCTCTCTATCTTTCTTTCACTCTTTTTCATGTCTACATTCGATCTCTCTATCTTTATTTTACTCTTTTTCTCTCTAAACACAGAGAGAAAAAGAGGAGTTTTTTCTTCTCTTTTCTTTGTTTTACTTTGTGTCTGAAGGGGATACAGAAAAGCTTTTTAAAATCTTTCATTCCTCGTTTTACTCATCTGCCTCTCCTTGACTTTGTCTGTGGAGGTGTGTATGTGTGTACACATTTTGGAGGTGTGTATGTGTGTACACATTTTGGAGGTGTGTGTGTGTGTAAGAGAAGATTGACATGGATCTAATTTTATTTATCTCATGACATGATCACATGAAAATATGTAAAAATAGATTTTACTGGAAAATATTTATTGAATGCAGCATTGATATTATATTATTCCCTGAATTGAGTTCAAACACAGCAATAGATTGATCTATGCAACTTTACAAAAAACAAGCCGTGTATTCGTGTATGCTTCTGTATATTGTCTATAGTTTCATATAGTCAATAATATATTTTATATAACAACTCCGAGTTATGTATCTTGTCTCTACAATTTTTTCCCTTGATTATGTCACATACTGTATATATGTTACCTCAAACATAAAAATCAGACATGCATCAGTGGAGAGAACTAATAAATAACATCAGAAATAATTATACTTGAAATATTTATATCAACACACAAATAATGGGCTCCTTTCTGTACAGGGAAAACAATCTAAAAAACATCAGTAGAAACCAAGCACTTTACGGGAGAGAAATCGCACACACGTGTGTGAGCCGTGCTTTTGTGTCCGCAGGGAAGAGTGACCCTTTCTGTGTGGTGGAGCTGTGTAATGACCGGCTGCAGACTCACACCGTCTACAAAAACCTCAACCCGGAGTGGAACAAGGTCTTCACTTTGTGAGTCACTCTCCGTTTGTCTCGTCTGTCACAAAAACCTGATCCAGTCTGCGGCTCACTGTCCTGTCTACAGTGTCCTGTCACCAAAGAGCAACTGACCAGAAAAATCTGATTCTAATGTATTAAATATCCTCTTGACCACGAAGAACAGTGTTATTTGGTAGTGATTTGGTAGTTTGTTGTGATTAGGTAGTTTTGATTGACTCTTGATAGTACACTGTGTTTGAAACGAGCACTGTAAGATTTTACTTACTAAATGTAATTCTGCCCCCCCCGCCTCTTTCTCTTTCTTTTCCTCTCTCTCTCTCTGTGTGTGTGTGTGTGTGTGTGTGTGTGTGCGTGTGCGTGTGTTCAGTAATGTAAAAGACATCCATTCTTTGCTAGAAGTTTCAGTATATGATGAAGACCGCGATCGCAGTGCAGATTTCCTGGGCAAAGTGGCCATTCCTCTGCTGAGTGTAAGTTACACACACACACACACACACACACACACACACACTCCCATTAATGCTTTTATGTGGATCTTAAAAAAGGGTAAGAATTACAAAACCAAACACTGATGGAAGTATGTTACAGGTTTAGACAGGTCTGATCAAACACAGAGTGCTTTGTGCTATTTAGTCTGCACTGGTGGTTATGGGTAGACATGGCATCGGTGTCTCCAA
>NW_027468609.1:17591938-17596938 GCF_046254945.1 Alosa pseudoharengus | reverse complement strand
CTGGACGAGGGAGAGAGGGAGAGGGAGAAAGAAAAAGGGGGGGGAGATAAAGAGAGAGAGAGAGGGGGAAGAAAGAGAGAGAGTGAGGGGGGGAAGAAAGAGAGAGAGTGAGGGAGAGAGAAAGAGAGAGGGATAGGAGAGAGAAAGAGAGAGAGGGGGAGATAAACAGAAAAAGAAAAGGGTGGGAAAGGGAGAGAGAGATAGAGAGAGAGAGTGAGGGGGAGAGAAAGAGAGGGAGAGAGAGGGGAGAGGGAGTGAGTGAATTGAATTGAATTGAATTGAATTGAATTGAATTGAGTGAGTGAGGAGGAGAGATCAAGAGAGAGAAGAGGGAAGGTATTTGGTTTGAGTTGGACATACTCCTTCTGTGTATAGCATGACATGTGAGAAGTAAAGGACTGCAAAAATAAAGTACTCATCTTTGTATGCTCCTCAAACATTCAAGCGGTCTGATACATTAAAAATGGTTGATTTGTAAGGCTGCCCTCAGCCATGGTGAAGAGTGCCACCTGAAAACGTCTCTCTCTCTCTCTCTCTCTCTCTCTCTCTCTGATGTACCGTAACTCATTTTGAATGGACCCCTATTTAGAACTCAGTGTTCTTTCCTTGTAGAACTGAATAAGACAGCAACAGTAAACCAGCCAATCACAATAAGTTGTCAGATACTGTAAACCAGCCCCCTACCATCTGAAATGTCAGAATCTGACATTTTATCTTTCTTCCTCAATAACAGCAGACTTAACCTTTTATGCAAGAGCAGGGGAGGTAATTAAAAATATTTCATGAATATATAGAAAACCTTTACATAATTTCTGTTTTAATGTTTTAATAATGATGGAATTATTATCTAATTGACCATCACCACAGCCTGGTAGTGAAGCTTTAGTTGGTTTGTAAATTGTTCAGTGGGGTGGGTTTGTTGGGAAGCGAGTCTGAGTTGATCCATTAATCAACTTCAGCTTCTCTCGCTGGGTCGTGTGCTTTGCCAAATGGCCACTCAGTGTGACTCCACTGTGGCTTATAGTCCCGTAGTGTCTCTGTCTTTCTCTCTCTCTTTCTCTCTGTCTCTCTCTCTGTCTCTCTCTCTCCCAGTCTCTCTCCCTGTCTCACACACACACACATATACACACACACACACACACACACACACTCTCTTATATATATATATATATATATATATATATATATATCTCTTTCTCTCTCTGTGTGTCTCTCTCCCTCTCTCTATCTCAGTTGGTCTTTCTCTCTGTGTCCTCCGTACTGTCTTTGAATTGACATTTAGGTATGTACATTTATTCTCTATTAGTTCACATGATGTTTTTACAAGAGCTCCATTATAACTCTTGTAGCAGTAAATAGAGGAGAGGAGGGGGGAGTATGAAACAAAGGAAGGAAGAGCGCCGTGCGTTATTCACTCCCTTCTGTTTATAAACAGGAAGCAGTGGAGGACTTCCTGCAGGACGAGGAGGAGGAGTTCGACAGAGATGACAAGGTGAGGTTACACCCCCGCAATGTCCTCTGATTGGTCCATGACCTTTCTAAACCCGCCCCCTTTTCCTACATCTGAAAACCAAGCTCAGCCACACGTCTTCTCCTACACGGCACTCTGGGATGGACAGCAGTGGTGTAGTCTACGTGATACGCAGGACTACTCAGTATACCCACTTAAAAAGCATCACCATCTCAGTATACCCACTTAAAAAGCATCACCATCTCGGTATACCCACGTAAAATGGGCAAGGATACATATTAGCATTTGCCATTGATCACAGTATACCCACTACAGCTAACTACTACATCACAGTACATGTATACCCAGTACAGCTAACACTGATGATCACTGATGGATGGTGATACTTAGGTTGGCAAATGACAACTCCAGGCCTGTGCTACTGCTTTAGCATCCTCAGTCCAAAAGCCCAGTGCTGTGTTTCAGACAGAAGATGTGCTCTCTGCTCTGTCCATAAAACACTGTGGGCCAGATGTACTTACATTTGCGAATGTAGCGTTATCAGCGTCATGGACACACCGCAGATTGCAATCCTTAGTGTAAACTGCGCCTTTCTCCGCCCATTAACGCAATTTACGAACGTCCACAACTGAATGCGCCGTTGAATGAAGTTAACTGATGACAACAATAAAAAGAATCAAACGTTTAGCGATCATGAAATAATACCATACATGATAAGATGTAAACAAGCAGGGAGATAATAAAGATCAGTAGTTTTACTCAAACTACTTGTGCACGTAGGCTATGGAAGATTGGTCAAATCTAGCAAGTAGGAAAGTTTAAGTGAATGACGTGAAAGTGAAAGTAAGACATTTGAAAGGCCAACGAAAGTTAAGTTTGCTTTTGGTAGTACAAATACTTTCACCACAAAAACTGGTGCTCTAAATAGCGATTCTGTTGTCTTTGAAAGGTTCTCTTATTGACGCATTGAACTGCAATTTGGATTAACACCTGCTTTTACAAGGCGGAAGTATTTAGGCGCTGAATAGATGTGCGCTTTCAGGAGCAGTCTTTGTACATACCGCGGAATACATAATTAGGCGCTCTTTACTCTTCCCTTCCCATCTTTTAACGATAAACTCCCACTTTCCGCTGGATCCTTCCATGAATGCATATGCATGACATGACAAACGCAATCTGCCACTTTCAGCTCCCGCGACAGGCAGTTTGCGCTTTTACATCATTGCGACCTGTTTGTACATACCTCGCAATGATTTTACACACACATTGCGAAACAAATACGCAAAAGCGTTAGTACATCTGGCCCTGTGTGTTTTGCATTCAGTTTGTTTTAACAAAAATGGCTCCCTTTTGCTTGTTTACTTTTTACCTTTAGGGCCCTATTGTACACCCAGTACCAAGCACGACGCGAGGCTTATTCTTATCTTACACCCAATCGAGTGACGCATTTTTCCTTGCGCCCAGGGGTGTGTCAATTAACGACACAAGGTGTGGTCTGGCGCATGATCCAAAAATCGCTATCTTACACCCTCTAAAAATCATTATGCCACTGACCAAGAAAAAACTGGTCTATAGCGAAAGGCACCTATAAAGCACAGCTGAAGACACACTGTGTTGTAAGCAGCCCTTGGCAACCAGTCCCAAACAACTCGTTTGCAGGATAAATATCCTTAGGATTTTTATTCAGTCATTTGAACATTATTAGGGTAAGTGTTCCTTTTTTTCAGGCTATGTTTTCGATTGTAAATCCCTAGTGAAAGTAACTACAGTAAATGTGTAGAGCTGTTTTGCCGTTGCCTATGAGACCATGGTGAAGTTAGTTTCTCTTTGCCTATGAGTTCAAATAATAGGAGAGTGCAGACGCATGTAGGCTATACTCTGCTAGTCACACACAGGTTTTTATTAAAGCAAGGTTTAGTGGAATCTCTGTGTTGCATACAGTCTCACGTGCAAGCAGATTCCTTCAGATACGCTGACTGTCAAAATACAGACACGCTGTTTGATGTTGCGCTGCTTGCTGTTACAGTTGTTCTCGATCGTTTTAATGCTTGTGTCAACTCTGACATTACGTTTTCAAAACAATTAACATGCAGGCCAAAACAAAAGCACTCTGGCCAAAATGACACATTTTGCTTGCAAAAGGCTCTCTCAAAAAACATTTCATTGAACTACAACTTGTCATTTTTCATTGAAATAGGCCGACAGTAAAGGCCTTTTGTACTGTTTTTTTTCACCAGATAGGCAGTACAGTACTTTCTCTAAATGTGCCTTAGATCCATATGTGCAAATAGCAACACAGAACAGACATGGTATCTCTTATGGATAATGAATGATTGCTGATTGTGCAAAGGAGTTTCACACAAGTGTATCAGAGATTCAGACTTATGCAAGGAATCTCTATCACCTGTGAATAGATGTTTTTCTCATCAATCAATAGAGTTTGGGTTCTTTGAATGTCATCTGTATTACAGTAACTGTTAACACATTTGCAAGAGATGACTTCTGCTGTGCAAAGAAGGTGTTACTGTAATGAAGACCAAGTGGATCTCAGTTTCTTTAAGCAGGTCAAAGCAATCGAAGAAATAAAAACTGTAAAGGGAATGACATGTCACTCTCACTGGTTTAAAGGATGTTACTCCCAAAACACACTCATGACACTAATAAGAAACATAAGAACATCCCTTCTCCGATCACAGAGTCACGCGACCAGGAATTTCAGATTGCTTAAATAGAGCCCTTAGTGTCATCTAGCTTTGACCTGGCCAATGCTCAGTCATGTCCAGTCAATCTAGTGTGTGTGTGTGTGGGTATGGCTAAACCTGACTCCTGCTTCTAGTTTCCAGGGAGAGAGTGAGATTCTCACCGCTGTCAGGGTGCAGGGCAAGATAAGAGTGGGAGGCACCTGAGCATGTGTGTGTGTGTATATATGTGTGTGTGTGTGTGTCTGTGTGTGTGTGGGGGTGTGTGTGTGTGTGTGTGTGATATTCCCCAGCCTCTCACTGCCATTCACTGTTCTCAGGACGCTGTAGCAGAGGGAGACACCTGAGAGCTTTTTCTGTTCAAAGCAAACTGTACAGTATCAGTTCTTTATTTTATCAGAGCCTGAGCACTGAGGTTCAAACTCCTCCAGATGTTATGACCCCAGCTGTTGGCACTCTCCCACACACACACACACACACACACACACACACACACACACACACACACAGACACACACACACACACACGCGCGCGCACACAGACACGCACGCACATGCACCTCACTCAGCATCAGGTAGCCATTAGTACACTCACCTTTGCCCCTGCAGGCTAAAAGGGCCATTTGGGCGCAAACGACCTGGCACCTGTTTTCCATTGGCCGTGGGCCCCCTCTCAGACTGCGGCCGAGCTGAGCATGGTCACATGTGTTAGCACTTAGCCTTCTCCCGGCTGGTGGTGAAAACTGCCCCGTTCCTGGGGCCGCAGGGCGGAGAGTGTTCTCTTACCCTCCATAAATTGCCCCGGCTAATTTACGGGGACGAGTCAGTGG
>NW_027468609.1:17571938-17589438 GCF_046254945.1 Alosa pseudoharengus | reverse complement strand
CAGCATTCAATTAGATATTTTTTCACTTCACTCTTCAATTAGATATTGCTCCAAGATGAAGGAGGTTTAGAGGCGATTTTGGAGAATGCTGGAGAGCTGCTAAGTGCAAAGTGCTCTAAGCCTCATATTAAGAAGTGCTTGAATACTTCATTTTTGGAGTATTAGCGATGTTTTGAACACTTTGTATTTTAAAGGGTGTAAGAAGTACAATACACACTCTCCACAAAAGAGTCTTGAGCTGTGTGTGTGTGCGTGTGTGCGTGCGTGCGTGCGTGCGTGCGTGCGTGCGCGTGCGCACGCTACACTAAGAATGTGTGTGTGATCTGTAGGTAGGACAGAGAGAGACATGTTGATTAGACTCCGTGAAGGGGCAGCAAGGGGGCTGAAGGAAGGGGATACACACACACACACACACACACACATTACCCTACCACAAACACACACACACATAGGCTCAGTCTGTGCAGGGCTGGCTTGGCCGAGAGCTCGTTGGCTTTGCTGGGAACAGGCTTCGCTCTGCCTGCAGATTGGACCCAGCCTCCGGCGCCGCAGCTTTTCACTGGAGTGGTGGAGCTGCTCACGCGACCCGCCAGCGGATGCGGGCCGCATCAGAGCCCGATCAGCGCCGGTTCTGACCCACAATTAACGGTGCGCCCGGGGAGCAGCTGTCGCCCCGAGTGTCTTTAATGGAGGTCTGTTGCCGTCCTCTCCGTGTGTGTTGCATCAGAACACCCCTCAATGGCAACTGACTCTGGCACAGATCTGGCTCTGATCTGGCTCTGATCCGGCATAGTTCTTAGCAGCAGTACTGGAGCATGAACAGTCAGCTCACGCATGTGCAGTATTTAATGTGCACACATGTGCAGTATATAACGCTTGTTACAGGCCACAGATGTTACAGATGAGAAATGAAAACATGAAAGCAGATTAATCTTAAAGGCCTCTACAGCTGGTCTGCCATGTCCATTCTTTGGTAATTGTGTGGTCATATCTTTACTTTTTTCCTCCCTATCTAAACGCTCACCATCAAGGCTGCCAGCATATACATGACTGACTGTGGGGTGGCACTGAGGCTAAACTATAAACTAAGTCCAGTTTGGTGTGTGTGTGCGTGCATATGAGTGTGTTTGTGTGTTTGTGTGTGTGTGTGTGTGTGTGTGTGTGTGTGTGTGTGTGTTTATGTATGTGTCAATGTGTGTGTGTGTGTGTGTGTATGTGAGTGTGTGTGTGTGTGTGTATGTGTGTGTGTGTGTGTGTGTCCACGCCAGAAGCTGCCTTGTACTCAACTGACTGTGGTGTGGCACTGACACTACTGAGCCTAGATAGAGGAGAGTGACTGTCCACACAGCCCTGTTTTACCAAAGCAAAGCTGTCCAAGCAGGCTGGCTAAACCTGTGTGTGTGTGTGTTTGTGTGTGTGTTTGCAGGACTCAGAGAAGAAGGGCTTCATGGACAAGCTGTATGCCATCCAGGATGTGTGTGTGAGTGTGCAGTCGGCTCTCGACGAGGTGGCGTCCTACGGCGAACGGATAAAGAAGTAAGCAAGGCCCGCCCACCTCCTCCTCTAGGCAACAAACAAACTCACTAACTGAAGTAAAATAAAAAAGCACTCGCCTGTATCAAAAATCATTTCACAAAATGTAAATGATGGGTAGACTGTAAATAAAGTCAGATTGATTGATGTGCATTGAAGTGCATGGCCAAAGGTCACAATGTCAATATAAGCCTTTAGAGAGTTAAGTTTGCAGAAAGTTTATTTTATTTTACATATTTATCAGCATTATTACCGTAACCTCATACTATATTCACCAAGGCAGACGGAAGTTCTCAGCTCTCAAGTTCCTCTTTTGAAGGGGGGTGTTTTGGTATGGGACTTTAGTGTGACTTTTTTGTTTATTAGTTTATTTGTCAGGGGCCATATACAGTTCAAGTCCTGTACCAGAGTTAGCTATAAGCTAATTTACATCTGTGGTCCCTGGTCAAGGGGGATAAAAGGATATGTCTAAATGTGTAATGACCAAGGGGATAGCCACTAGGGAGAAATCTATCCGTATACAGCACCTGCGGGGCTTTGAACCAGTATATTACTGCATTGTTAAGATACAGATACAACTAATGTTTTGATATTGATGATGAAATTAGCCTTAGGACTGGATATGGGCATGATTGATTTAGTGTGGGTTGTCAGTACATAACATGTAAAGCAGGTTGCTTTCAGGCATGTCAAATTTCACACTATTACTGCTGCTTGTGGTCTTCTATTCTGGGGTAGGGCTGGATGGTTAAAAGGGGGAGGGTAGTTCTCCCGCAGGGTGTGTGTGTGTGTCACAAGAGCGATTAAGAAAGCTTTTTAACACATAGTTTCTGCCTCATACTTCAGAGCTGGTTCCCCCATTCTAAACGCACACACACACACATGCAAGCACACATGCATGCACGCACACACACACATGCATGCACACACACACACACACACACATACACATACACACACACACACACACACACACACACACACACACACACACACACACACACACACACACACATATACACACATACACACACACACACACACACACACACACACACACACACACATACACACACACACAATGCTTCATTTGGATTAACAAGTGAAATGAAGTAATCATAATAAGATCATAACAAGATCCAACATTATTGCAACCCATTTTACAATCCAAATCTCTGTCAATTAAATGCTCATTAAAGATAAGAGTGAAGCTGTATCCTGATGCCAAGGATAAGTAACATTGCACAATAGTATCAAAGGTCTTTAGCTTTCCCTTTTCCACTTGAGGCTTTCAATCTGTAGATCTTGCACATCCAGTTCTCTCAGAGACAGAATTTATAGTCAGATATCATTATAGCTTTTGTTAGAGTCGAAGTCAACATAAACATTCATAGTTCTCTTGTTCACACACACACACACACACACACACACACACACACACACACACACACACACACACACACACACAAGGACAGTCTGTCTGACCCATCCACCTGTCTTTTTTACACAAACACACACACACACACACACACACACACACACACACACACACACACTGTCTGTCCGACCCACCCACCTGTCTCTGTCACCCTCTCTGTAGCACCTTCAACTGGACGGTGCCTTTCCTGAGCTGGCTGGCCATCGCCTCCCTGAGTGTGGCCACGGTCATCATCTACTTCATCCCCCTCAGATATGTGGTGCTGGCCTGGGGTGAGGCATCGCACAACACCACACCTGTCACCAGTCTTACGTCATTCTTAATATACACCTGTCTCACATCACTGTTGTTATACACCTGTCTCACATCACTGTTGTTATACACCTGTCTCACATCACTTTTGTTATACACCTGTCTCACATCACTGTTATTATACACCTGTCTCACATCACTGTTATTATACATTACTGCTCTAACACCACACCTGTCTCCTTTCTCACTCTCTCTGTCACTACTCTAACACACACCTGTCTCACCTCTCTCTCTCTCTCTTTCTGTAACTACTCTAAAACACACCTGTCTCACTCCTCTTTTTCTGTCACTGCTCTAACACACACCTGTCTCACCCCTCTTTTTCTGTCACTGCTCTAACACACACCTGTCTCACCTCTCTCTCAATTTGTCACTGTTCTAACACACACCTGTCTCACATCACTCTTATGATACACCTATCTTCTCTCTCTCTCTCTCTCTTTCTCCCTCTGTCTCTCTCTCTGTCAGAAGGCTATGTATCCTCTTATCTAACTCTGGGGTAGACAGCAAATGAGCTCATTTCCCCAAAAGAGAAAAAAAGAGCTCCTACTAACTACTTTGACTTATTCCAATACCATCCAGGGGCGCGTTCCCCAAAACCATAGTTGCTAACCTGTTTGGCAATGGGAAATTGCATTGCAACCAACTTAGTTAGCAACCATGGTTTTGGGAAAGGTGAATATTTTCTCATTCTCTGTATTTGATGCCCTGGCCATTAACGCCTGCAGATTAGCCTTGTCTCGGCCTAGCTCAACAGTGGGTTTACGGCTACTGGGGGCTTAGTTCTCATTTACAATCATGTCAAGTTTTACATACTAAAATTAAAATGAAAACAGTGCAATGTTTTTCTAATTATTACATCAAATATGGCCACACTAGAAATGCATTGCAGTCTAGGTAACAGTTAGGCCCTGAGAGGGGTTTGTGTTAAGAGCGCTAACTGTTAGCAACACACAGCAGCTCACAGCAGCAGAGCACTTTGGTTTCCTGTGAGCAGTCGCTCAGCGGGAGGCAGCTCAATAACAGGGGAATCACACAGCCTGTGGAGGCTACAAATCTCATGCAGCAAGCAGAAACTGTTGTTATTGCTTTTTATCGTTGTTGTTGTTATTATGTTGGCCTCCTACTGCCCTGCTGAAGCGTAAACATGGAAGGGTGTGGGGGGGGGGGATGGGGGTTTCGCTGTGCACCCCCCTGCAGCCTGCATCACCTCCAGCAGCGCCCCCATCAACGGCGAGGGGTGTAACCACGTCTGTGTTTGCTTCGCAGGTGTCAGCAAGTTTACGCGCAAGCTGCGCGACCCCTACATGATTGACAACAACGAGCTGTTGGACTTCCTGTCCCGAGTGCCCTCCGACGTGCAAGTGGTGGGTGACCCTTGACCTTGCCTCTAATTTGTTTACACCTGTTGAGATTTGACATTGCCTAACCAGTCTGCTGACAAGCCCTGCTGCCTGTGATAATCTGACAGGCAGCTCTGGCACTAACCCTAACCGCTCGCTCGCTGTTGTTCTGTTTGTGTTTGTGTTTATGTTTGTGTTTATGTTTATGCTTGTGTGTTTTTCTTTGGGCAGATTCAGTTTCGAGAGTTAAAGCTGGATCCATCACAAAGCCCCAGCAAACGGAAGCGGACCAACCCAGGCTAGACTGCGTTTAAAAAAAAGGGTTTTTGTTTGTTTCATTTCTTTTCAAACGTAGAGCACAGCTCATGTAAATTCAACTGTACATACTGTAAAGACTATATTCATCTGTAAAATTGTACACTCTGTAAAAAAGCACTCTGTTATGGTAGCAGTGTCCCAGGCATAGCACAGGGGATAGTCTATAGGAATGCCTCAGTAGCTTTGAATAAAAACCTCGTATCCCTTTTTTCCCTCCCTTTTTGAATGACCAGTGCCCTTCCATCTGTACAGCTAATTCACACATCCATGGGGTCACCTTTGTAATCTTTTTTATATTATTACACCAGATGTCACACAGACAGTCTTACATGGATGAAGATTTTTTTAATTTGTACATCTCACTCCTGACAAAAGAGAAGAATGTGTCACGGAAGTTATGAAATTCAAATCAAATTTAAACAGTTGTCGTTACCACTTATTGTTTTCCATGAGATATCAAAAGTTCTTGATGGCAAAGCTATTTGATTCAATTCTCCCTCCCAAGCTTTGTTTTCTGATTGGGCTTTGCTCGTGCTAGGTTTACGCCCTGTTTAAATACAAGTGTTACTTAATCTCACATATGGATAGACCATCCGTATGGTAAATGGCTCAAACAATGCTATGCCTATACCCATTTAGCCATTTATTTATTATTACCGATTCTTATTTGTTGTGAAGCCCAGCATATCTTTTGTATTTATGCACCATTGTTATATGAATCTACCAGTTAAACTATACTGAGGCGTTTTTGCCATGTGTATATATAGTCGTAGTGGTAGTCTGCATTTACCGACGATACTGCATGCTGCATGCAGTTTGTTGTGTGCATGACCCGAAGAAAAAGTTTTCTTCCTCTCCGAAGGAGCGCTGAGAGGGGAGAGACGAGTGAAGGACCTTTGGGTGGATCGATCCTCGAGATTCCCCCCCCCTGTCTGCCACTCTCTGTGACGTGCGAGTCGATGCACTGCGGTGCTTGCGGCTCTGTAACCTGTGTTTGTAAAGATGAAATTGTGTCGACCGTGAGCATGTCCATGTTTGATCTCTAAAAGCCCCCAACCCCCCCCCCCCCCCCGTCATCAGAAGAGGACTGGTCTGTGGACTTTTGTTACGATGTCCCACTGTTCTAAAGCTCGTTTCTGTGTGAGATACGCTCGCCTGACTGTCTGTCTGTCTGTCTGTCTGTCTGTCTGTGAACCTCTTGAACAGTTCCAGTGGTGTAGAGCCTGTTGTCATGGTCACAAGTTTGACTTTCTGTTTTTCACGTCTGTTCATTAAATTATTGTATAAACCTCTATAAAAACCTTGTGTTGGCACTGTAAATTTGAAGGCTATAGTATTCTATTTTTTTGCATTTCTGGGTGAAATATGAAAAAATAGTCTATATTTTTTTTTGAAAGACAGTTTTCTCTAATGAAAGTTTGGATTATTGTCTTTAATTGCCACCCACTTTGGCCCTTATGCCCTTGTGGAAAGCGTTAAATGAAATCTACTCAATGCCTTATAAGTGAGCAATTAACTGTGTACATCTGTGTTTGTGTGGGTGGGTGTGTGTGTGCATGTTTGTGTGAGTCTGTGTGTTCATGTCTGTGTGCATGTTTGTGTGTGTGTGTTAGTAGCTTTTTTTCCCCCAGATCTGTCGGCATAATAATGAATGGATGATTTGATAAGCCCGTTGACAACACTGACATTGCGCATATGGGGTATTGCCAAGTGTCGTCGCTAAGGGAACCAGAAGAAGGGCCTGACTCCCCCGTACAAATGAGAGGCTTATAATTAGGCTCTTTAATCCCCCCCTTATTAATAAACGTGTCTCTGGGATTCAGGACTCTGTCATTGACTGATGAAGGGCATCTTTTAAGGGAAATAAAACAAACGTTCGCTTATGCTTGTCTTATGGAAAGTCTGATGGAGACATAAAATAATTTAGTCGTCTCTCACCCCCCCCCCCCTCCCGACCCACCCAACCCACTCCGCTTTTCTCTTATCCCAGCCAACCCCCAGCCCCCACCCCGATGATTTGTTTTTCTGGTCTTTGTACAATAAATGTTTCAGTGGGCGCCCACCCCCTTAAAAATGCCCCCATCTATCAGGAGAGAGACAAAAACATAGATAACAGAATGAAGTGGAAGTCTTTGACATGAGAAGCATCTGATTTATTGAAATGTGTCTATTGGATTCATGTGTTGCAGCTGGGGAGAGCAGAGCTGAAACGCACAGAGCATGTAAGCCAGAAGAATTGTATAAATCACCCGCAAGCCAACATGCTCTTACACTTATACACACAAAAAAATGGAAAAATCATCTGAATTTTAAATCTTGTTTCAGATACACCGTTAGTCCAATGCTTTAAATGTCCTGTGCTGTCCAGGGGTATGGCATAAATCGTGTCAGGTCAGACGATCCATGTGTGATTGAAAACACATCAGAAAAGCGAAACAGACTGCCAGTGTAGCGAGGGGTGAACACACACTATTGACTTTGTGTGCTTTGTACTTTTGTTTTTGAACATGCTATAAATGAGTAAGAAATGTTGTCAAGAGAGACAGGGACATTTTTAAATTTCCACACACATTCACACACAAAAAATTACCTTTAAAAAAACAGGATTGTTCACTAACCTCATGAGTAAAAGTGGATCTCTGTTCTCACTTCATCTGCCTGCCATTGTTTAAAAACACAGACAGGAAATATGCAAGAAAAAGGAACTGCCTTGAAAAACTAAGCAGATTAAAATTTGAAAGTCCTGTAGAGTACAAGGAGAAAAAGAATGTACGCTGCTAACGGTTAAACGTGAACAATCCACCACTCCAATCAACACAAAAGACTGCCAAAGAATTACTACAGAAGTGATTAGTGTTTGGATTTGAGAACGCCAAATGGTTTTGTAACTGTATGAATTCAGTGATTTGTTAGTGATGAAGACTGACTGGTGTTCGTGGTATGGTGTGGTTGCAGTATGGTGTGGTGTGGTGTGCTTGTGGTATGGTGTGGTTGTAGTGTGGTGTGGTGTGGTGTGCTTGTGGTATGGTGTGGTTGTAGTGTGGTGTGGTTGCGATATGGTGTGGTTGTGGTATGGTGTGGTTGTAGTGTGGTGTGGTTGTAGTGTGGTGTGGTTGCGATATGGTGTGGTTGTGGTATGGTGTGGTTGTAGTGTGGTGTGGTTGTGGTATGGTGTGGTTGTAGTGTGGTGTGGTGTGGTTGTGGTATAGTGTGGTCGTGGTGTGATGTGGTGTGGTGTGGTTGTAATGTGGTGTGGTTGTGGTATGGTGTGGTTGTAGTGTGGTGTGGTGTGGTTGTAATGTGGTGTGGTGTGGTTGTGGTATGGTGTGGTTGTGGTGTGATGTGGCTGTGTGGTGTGGTTGTAGTGTGGTGTGGTTGTGGTATGGTGTGGTTGTGGTGTGATGTGGTTGTGTGGTTTGGTGTGGTTGTAGTGTGGTGTGGTTGTGTGGTGTGGTTGTAGTGTATTGTGGTGTGGTTGTGGTATGGTGTGGTTGTGGTGTGATGTGGCTGTGTGGTGTGGTTGTAGTGTGGTGTGGTTGTGGTGTGATGTGGTTGTGTGGTGTGGTTTGGTGTGGTTGTAGTGTGGTGTGGTGTGGTTGTGGTATGGTGTGGTTGTGGTTGTAGTGTGGTGTGGTGTGGTTGTGGTATGGTGTGGTTGTGGTGTGATGTGGCTGTGTGGTGTGGTTGTAGTGTGGTGTTGTTGTGGTATGGTGTGGTTGTGGTGTGATGTGGTTGTGTGGTGTGGTTTGGTGTGGTTGTAGTGTGGTGTGGTGTGGTTGTAGTGTGGTGTGGTGTGGTTGTGGTATGGTATGGTGTGGTTGTGGTTGTAGTGTGGTGTGGTTGTGGTGTGATGTGGTTGTGTGGTGTGGTTTGGTGTGGTTGTAGTGTGGTGTGGTGTGGTGTGGTTGTAGTGTGGTGTGGTTGTAGTGTAGTGTGGTGTGGTTGTGGTGTGGTGTGGTTGTAGTGTGGTGTGGGTGTGGTGTGGTTGTAGTGTGGTGTGGGTGTGGTGTGGTTGTAGTGTGGTGTGGTTGTGGTGTGGTTGTAGTGTGGTGTGGTTGTAGTGTGGTGTGGGTATGGTGTGGTTGTAGTGTGGTGTGGTTGTAGTGTGGTGTGGGTATGGTGTGGTTGTAGTGTGGTGTGGGTGTGGTGTGGTTGTAGTGTGGTGTGGGTGTGGTGTGGTTGTAGTGTGGTGTGGGTATGGTGTGGTTGTAGTGTGGTGTGGTTGTAGTGTGGTGTGGGTATGGTGTGGTTGTAGTGTGGTGTGGGTGTGGTGTGGTTGTAGTGTGGTGTGGTTGTAGTGTGGTGTGGTTGTAGTGTGGTGTGGTTGTGGTGTGGTTGTAGTGTGGTGTGGTTGTAGTGTGGTGTGGTGAAACCCCCTCCTGTCTTGGTTGGGGAGGTGTAATGTGATAAAATGGTCTTCTTCTGCTACTTCTTTTTCTCCTCTTCTTCTTCCTCCTCCTTCTCCTCCTCTTCCTGTTCTTCTACTACTTCTTTCTCTCCTCCTCCTGCGAACAGCTTCAGAGTAACACAGTCGGAGTGTCACACGGTCATGGCCCGACAGCTCTCTGTCCCCACACTCACTCCATCAATGAGGAGAAAGACAGAGTGGGGAGATAGAGGGACAGAGAATAAGGAGAGGAGATAGAGAGAGAGAATGATGGAGGGGGATAAGGTAGAGAGAAAGAGACAGCAAGTGATAAAGAGAGGGAGAAAGAGAATGATAGGGAGAGGGGAGAAGGTAAAGAGAAAGAACAAGTGATAAAGAGAGGGGGAGATAAAGAGAGAGAGAGAGAGAGAGCTATGGAGAGATGACAGCGTGGATACCACAAGTTTAAAATTAATAACTGTCAAATCAGTATGTGAGCCACGTAGTGCTGGTTTGGGAAGCAATACATGAAAGGTGCCCCCGGTGCAGGTTGGAATATGAGTGCTGGCACCTCCGAGGGTTCACACAGAGTGCCATGCATCTAATTGCCGGAGTGTCCACTTCATCTGGCTACTGAATACTAATAGCCAGGAAAGTCTCTGGCAGAGTTTGGAAGTATGCATGGATTTGAATTCCATAAGGCCTGAGCGGAGACTATAGGAGGCGATACTGTTGCGTTGTTGTGTTGCCCCCCTAACAACAACCTTAGACATCCAGAAACATCAAGCGTGCTGGAGTTAGTATTAGGGCACACGTGAAAGAACAACTTGACAGAGATTAGATGAACCTTGGGTCTGTGACAGGTAGTAAGTAAATACTGTATTATATATCAATATACCGACTGTACCGTGGAGCAAACAGTGTTGCACTTTTTTTTTTTGTTACTCTGACGTATAAGTATATATACAACAGAAATTATAGACACATACGAAGGCGCGATCAAACAGTTAAACAGAGTGACTACGTGTAGTGTGTAATCTGCGACAGAAATGACAGACACATGCAATAGATACGAGTGGGGTAAAACAGTCAATAACATGTGGTGTGTATGACGTGTGCTGTGTATCTATCACAAAAACGACACACACCCAGACACACACACACACAATATTAATGTAAGTAGGATCAAAGAGAGAGTGCCTACTGCTTACTGATGAAACACCTCTGATGTCACAGACAGAGCCAGGGTGCGGCATGCCTCTGGCTCAGATCTGGCCTGAGAGTGGCCCAGATGAGCCGGTCAGAGTCAGCTGCTGTCTAGGACGGCTGTGTGTGTTTGTGTGTGTGTCGGTGACCGGCAGACCGAACCCTTAGAACAAACAGATTTCAGAGGCTGGCCCCTGTCTCCTGTGGTTTTCTCTTTCTCTCTCTCTCTCTCTCTCTCTCTCTCTCTCTCTCTCTCTCTCTGTCCTGTAGCATGTTCAGGAGAAGCCCTGGTGAACTCACCCCGGGTGGTGTGTGTGTGTGTGTGTGTGTGTGTGTGTGTTTGTGCACTGTCAGACTAGTGAAGCATTGGGCAGAGTGTGTGTGCAGGAGTCTGACAGACTGTGAGTCCTTTTGAACCCTTCTGTCTGGCTGAGGGGTGAGAGGGGGGTAAAGGGTGAGAGAGAGGGATGAGAGAGGAAGAGAGAGAGAGGGATGGAGAAAAGGATAGAAAGAGGGAGGGAGAGAAAGAGAGGGAGAGAGAACGGTAGAGAAAGAGAACAGGTAAGAGAAAGATGTAGTGAGATATGGAGAGAGAAAGGTCCAGAAAGAGAGAGAGAGAGAGAAAAAGGGAGAAAGTGAGGGAGAGAAAGAGGAAGGGAGAGAGGGAGAGAGAATGGTAGAGAAAAAGAAATGGAGAGAGAAAAGGGTAGAGAAAGAGGAAGGGAGAAAAAGTTAAAGAGAAATTATGAGTAAAAGAGTGAGAGAGGAGAGCGATGGACAAAGAGAAGTAGACAGAGGAGGAGGAGGAGGAGGGAGTGATGGTCGGAGATGAAAGAAAGGATGAAATAAATAGGGAGAGAGAGAGAGAGAGAGAGAGAGAAAAGGTAGAGAGGGAGAGAAACAGAACAGGAAAGATAAGAGTGAGAGAGAGACAGACAGACAAAGAGGATAAAAAGCAACAGACAGAGAGGAAAGCAAGGATGAGTGGGGGTCAGGATCAACGCTTTCATGTTCAACAGCCATGTTTTGCTCCACAGCCTCACAGCCATGTAATGAAATGAAACTCTTGTGTGTTTTTTTCTGAAAGCAGACCCTCAAGGTCACTCAGTTCTATCACGGCATACACAAGTATAGCTCGCAAAGGCAACCGAAGTCTAGCCCTCCCGCCACTAGACAGCGAATGCATGGAACGTAGGTTTGTTGTCATTATACATTGGCTCATATGGAGCCCCCAGTGGGATCTCATGGCGGGGGCTGCTGAGAGCCAGTGCGTAAATGAAGTGTTTTGTTGTGTAGATATACCCTAAATTTACCAGCTAGGGTAATCCTTGAGAAGCAGAGGCGCACGCGGCAGATAACAGCCTCTCTCCCATCACCCATGGAACGACGCCACTTTGGACTAAACTGCGCCAAGGAGAAACGTGGCACTTTTCTTTTGAGTGTTGTCGTCGAGTTCAGTGAAACAATCGGGCGGAAATTGCACTGGGGTGTCTCTTCGATAATTGGAAATGTGAGCTCAGTAATTTTGTAATCAGGACACTACTTTGCTATTGGCAATAGTGCCTCCCTGAACCCAATCCCAAATGCCCCGCAGCAAAGAGGCTCAGCCAGAGTCTGTGCTCAGATACCGGGCCGTGTGGCATGTGTGTGTGCGTGTGTGTGTGCATGTGTGTGTGTGTGTGTGTGTGTGTGTGTGTGTGTGTGTGTGTATGTGTGTGTGTGTGTGTGTGGGTTCACGTCCTCCCTCTCATCAAAGAATCACCGCACATCTCTCCCAGCCCCCTATTGTTTGCTTAAATGTGTGACATCCCTTAGGTAATTGGTTTTATTAACAATCATACGTCTTACAAGGGTCAAATGTGGGTTAGTGGGATCAAAGTGTTGCTGATGAATTCAAACTACTGAAAGTAGCATTCATACTGAGAAACTTTACACTGCGATACTGTAATACCAACAGACTTTCATACACACAGATATTGGCTTTAGTCTCACAAAGTGTCTGTAATTGCAAACTTGACAGCAAAAGAATCAGTTAAAGTAAAAGAATATCATCAAACATGGCCTAATTTCTTATTTACTTTACTTTGTGATGAAACACATACAGAACACGTTTGAATTCTTTATTTGAACCCACTAATCAAATTTCTTTTATTTCACATTTGAATTCTACACACACACATACACACACACACAATGTGCTGGTTTCCCCTTTGCAAGCAGAGAGTGACAAATGCGTCTTTATTTCTGTCGAGTTAAGGGGAAGTGATACTAATCCACCCTCAGCTATGTTATGTGCCACTGTCATGTGAAGTGTCCTTCTCCACATATACACTGAATACAGAGCAGAAAGTAAGTGCATTTTCTATCCTATTCTATTCTATTCTATTCTATTATGTTATATTGTATGTAGTTATAAGCAGTATCGCTTGACTTTTTTTTATGTTCAATCGTTTATCACATTATTTGTTTTGTTATTTGTTTTGTGTTCAGATTTCACATTTAAATCAAAACATGTTATTAAAGTCACACTATTGCCCCTTTTTGAGGTATGGTTTTATAAGCAACCTTGTGCTGTCTTTGAAATTATTTTGATAAGATGTGACCATGTGATAGACAGACTAACCCAGTAGCCATCTAGGCTGTGTGCACTGTATAGTTCTGTGGTACGAGGGTCCTATGAAGGTTTTAACAAATAATTTAGTTGTATTTCATTCCTGAGTTGTTCTATTTTAAGATGTCGTCTACAAAAACTGTTTCCTTCACTTGCAGGTTCCATCTCTCCTTCACACGTAGAGCCATGAGGTTGATTTTATTGCTGGCTCTCTGTTCGACGGTCGCTCTCAGTACAAGACATCACACTACGAAGTGGCAGTGTTCTGTAACTGCGCTCAACACTTCTGTGCATGTGGATTGCTCTGACAGAAATTTAAAAGACATCCCTGAAAAACTCCCTTGGAATGTAACAGAACTCAACCTTTCTGGAAATCAGATCAAATATGTGGCGGCAGTACCTCTCAGACATCTATTAAATTTAACTGTTATTGATTTAAATAGCAACTTTATTGAATACTTTGATAATAAGGAGCCTCCATTTTTACACTGTGAAGGTTTAAAAACACTGCTTTTTGACCATAACAAACTTTCTAAAGTGCCGAGACAACTGCCTGACAGACTATCTAATCTGAGTTTGGCATCAAATCAAATCAACTCTGTTAAGTCAGAAGACTTTGCAAACCTTTCACTCATCGAATCCATCAACCTTGACAACAACTGTTATTTCCATAGCAGCTGTAACGGATCCTTGATGATTGAAAATGGGACTTTTTCTAATCTCAACCACCTGACCAACCTCTCCTTGACTATGAACCGATTACAAAAAGTCCCCCAGTACTTGCCAGAGTCCTTAATGTCTCTAAAACTACTTCTAAATACGATTGCACACATAAACAAATCGGATTTCAGCGGTTTGACTTCACTGCGGTTTCTTGACCTGTCTGGTAACTGCCCCTTTTGCCCTAACGCCCCTTTCCCCTGTAAGCCCTGTGGAGACAACGGCTTGGTCATCCACCCCCAGGCTTTTGCTCATCTGGCCCAGCTTGAGGAACTGCGTCTGTCTGGGAACTCTCTGCAGACGGTGAACTCCGCCTGGTTTCGGAACCTCACTCACTTGCAGTACTTGTTCCTCTCCTTCAACTTCCTCATCACCGAGATCCAGACCGGAAGTTTTCTCTCCATGCTACCACACGTCGAAGTCATTGACCTGTCCTACAACAATCTCAACAAGGCTCTCTTTCCACGGTTAAATATTTCGCAACATTTTGCAAACATGACATCGCTGAGGGCCTTGCACCTTCAAGGCTATTACTTCTCAAAGCTTCTCAGCGACGACCTGAAACCCCTTTACAACTTACGAAATCTTACTGTGCTGAATATGGGAGTCAATTTCCTCCAGAAGATAGATTTCTCCTTTTTGAAACTGTTTTATAACTTGTCTGTTTTCACATTAGTTGAAAATCAACTAACAAATCTTCTTCTGACACCAGAGTCGAGTTGTTGTCTCACTTGCGGAAAAGTCGGGGCATCTGGACATAGCGATCTACCAATCCTCTTCAGGCCATACATTCATCGCGATGAGGACTACCGGTTTTATCCCCCAGCGATCAAGCCGGAGTGTGTCAATGCTGGCAATGTGCTGGACCTCAGCCGGAACTTAATCTTTAATATAAATCCAAAGTTGTTCAGCAACACGGAAAACATTGCCTGTCTCAATCTCTCTTCAAACTCCATAGGGGAGACTTTAAATGGCTCTGAGTTCAGACTTTTTCCAAAACTGAAATATCTGGATTTGTCTCGCAACAGGCTTTACCTGTCATCAGATCAGGCCTTCACTGAATTACCATACCTGGAGATCTTAGATTTAAACCACAACAAACACTACTTCCAGGTGGTTGGGTTAAACCACAGTTTAGCATTCACCCGATATCTAAAGTCGCTAAAAGTCCTTTACTTAAATTGGAATGAGATTAGCTCACTGACAGAGCCTCACATGCATAGCTCATCTCTGCAGAAGTTGTACTTTGCAGGGAATCAACTGGACATGATGTGGCGCAACAGCCAAGGTTTCAACTTATTCAAAAACCTTACGAATTTACAAACTCTTGATCTTTCCTTGAATGGTCTGAAAAGCATTCCTAACAGTGTGTATGAGAACTTGCCGGACACTTTAACATATCTACGCCTGAATCAGAATAGACTGTCGTCCTTCAATTGGACTGTGCTGAGTTGCCTACCTCGGCTTCAAGAACTGCATCTAAGCAAAAACGAGCTGGATCACGTGACCGCAAGTCTCTCCTCACTGACTCGCCAGCTGAAGGTGTTGGATCTGAGCCACAACAGGATAGCACAGCTCTCTGGGTTATTGCTCTCGGCCACTCTGAGTTTGAGGATTCTGGATCTCAGTCATAATAGTCTGACCACCCTCAATGCGACCACTTTCCAGACGGGTCAGCCTGACTCTCTCCAAACGCTTCGATTGGAGTATAACCCCTTCCGCTGCACGTGCGACCTTCTGGACTTCATCCTGTGGATTCGCTACAGCCCTGTATCACTGCCCAACCTGGTGACCAAAGTGCAGTGTAACCTCCCAGAGTCCAAGAGAGGCAGATCTATCATGCTATCTGACATTGACATCTGCCTGAATGATGACCTCGCTCAAATCCTCTATGCCGCCACTTCCTCTGTAGTGATCTTAGTACTGTCCATCGCTGTTTGCGCTCACCTCTTTTATTGGGATGTGTCGTACATCTTCAGCTTCTTGAGAGCGAAAGTGAAAAGTCAACGGCCAAACTCTGCCCAGTACATGTACAACGCTTTCATCATGTACGACACCAGTGACCCACTTGCCTCTGATTGGGTGCTGCACCACCTGCGGGTTGAGCTGGAAGAGTGTGGCGGCGAGAAGGCCCGCCCTCTCTGCCTGGAGGAGCGGGATTGGATACCCGGCATGCCCGTCCTGGACAACCTCTCGCAGAGTGTGCGTCTGAGCAGGAAAACGGTCTTTGTGCTGACCGAAAGCTTCCTGGGCAGCAGCCTGTTCAAGATGGCGGTCTTCCTGGCCCACCAGCGGCTCCTGGAGGAAGGGGTGGACGTGATGGTGCTGCTGCAGCTGCAGCCGGTGCTGCGGAGGTCCCGCATCCTCGGCCTGCGCCGCTGCCTGAGACAGAGCAGCGTGCTCGAGTGGCCGGCCAACCCTGCCGCCCACAGCTGGTTCTGGCAGCAGCTCCGCAGTGCCGTGCTCACCGAAAGGCCGGCCAAACACAGCAGCCTGCACAGGAGGTACTTCTCTGGACGCTAGAGAGCCTCAGGGACCGAGGGGACTACACACGAGAGACCGAGAGACCGGCCAAACACAGCAGCCACTAGAGCGCTCCGAGGACCGAGGGGAATTTAGGTTCTGGGTCTGACATCACAGTGTTCCTGTTTCATCAGCCCACACACAGCAGATTGCATGATAAGCACTTACAGGATGCTAGAGCATCTCAGAGAAAGGGGTCACCTCAGAGAGACAGTCACCTCAAAGAGATGATCACCTGACACCATGTCTCACCTGTACCTGTTTCATCAGCCAACACACAGCAGGAAAAGCAGGATATACTTCTCCAGTCACAAAATTCCTCCGAGAGCTGCTGACTGTGACCCACTAGAACAGTCACATCACCACCAGTGGACCGAAGGACTGCGATGGCAAGAACACCAGGTGATTCTATGTGATTCATCTTAAAGAGTCATTCACACCAAGAATGATGACTATAACAATCAAGGCGCACTTGTATAATTAATCCTTACTAGATAGATAGATAGATAGGTGTGCTGTGTAGACATTTCATCTGACATTTTGTGTATTTATTTTGTGTTTTTAAATGAGAATTCCGGTATGATATAAAAGTGTCACTGGTAGTTTATTTACAAGACGATTTATACAGACAGTACCTTCAGGAGGTTTACCGTTCGCCGCCATCTTGAATTTAGTCACGATAAGTCAAGCGGATAAGGGATCAGATTCCAAAAAATAATTAAGTGGAAATGCATGGATTCCAGTTGCTTCCAGTAGCAGCAACTGGAATCCATGCATTTCCACGGAATTATTTTTGAAATATGGTGTAAATGGTGTAAAACAGTGATTTATTTGCATGGCTAGGCCGATGCCTGAGGCACCCCCATCGAAAAACTGTTGGTAGCATCGGCTAACTAGCGCCAGATTTCCAAGTGCAGGGGACAAGCCGAGATGAGCTATGATGCATACGTTCACACTCGGTATCATGTTTCAACACACTTTAGGTCAATATCACACTGGAATTCTCCTTTAATTGATTATATTTTATGTATCACTAACTGGTATTCACGTTATATTTAACATAATTTATACATTACAAGATGCATTCCTGGTCATTGAATTAGAATCCCAGATTGAATATATCTCTGTTC
>NW_027468609.1:17556938-17566938 GCF_046254945.1 Alosa pseudoharengus | reverse complement strand
TGTATGCATACATATGTGTGTTTGCGTGTATGTGTGCATACATATGTGTGTGTGCGTGTATGTGTGCATTTGTGTGTGTATGTGTGTGCACATGTGTGTATGTGTGTATGCGTGTGTATGTGTGCACATGTGAGTGTGTATGTGTGTGTGTGTGTGTGTGTGTGTGTGTGTGTGTGTGTGTGTGCAGGAGTATGAAGGGTCTGTGGTTATTAGCTGCTGTTTTATGCTGCATTATTAAAGGGAACATGCCAGTGGCTAATTAAGCTCAGGGTAAAGAGCCCCCCTCCCCTCCCCTCCCCTCCCCTCCCCTCCCCTCCCCCGCTCTGCTCCTCTCCTCTCCTCTCTTTGGTAAACTGATTGCTTGCTGAGACTCAGAGCTCCGTGCTGTTTCTTTGACATTGACCCCGCCATAATACTCCAGATGCCGACGCCGGACGTGACTGGAAACCGCGATCGCCGCCATCTCGCTGCCTGCTTGCCGTCTTCCCTCTCTTTCTCTCCTCTCCTCTCCTCTGCCGCCGGCACCTAACAAGCGCTCGGCAGAAACCAGTGCGCCAGGACTGCGGCATCGGGCGCCCGTGTGCTCCCCCCCCCCCCCCGCCGACCACCCTTCGCTTCTCTGAGGTTGCTGCAGGTTCTGCAAAGAACACTACAAGAACATATGATGTTCCTGTAAACTTGTAAAGTAGAACCTCACAGCCAAAGGTTCTAGATTATTACCTTCCTGTACCCAGTATGTTGTAGGATGAGCTCAGTGTAGGAAGTGTGTGTGTGTGTGTGTGTGTGCGTGCGTGCGTGCGTGCGTGTGTGTGTGTACGCGCGCATACATGTGTGTGTGTGTGTGTGTGTGTGTGTGTGTGTGTGTGTGTGTGTGTGTGTGTGTGCGTGTGTTAGGTGTGTGTGTCTGGTGTGTGTTGGGTGTGTGTGTCTAGTGTGTGTTCGGTGTGTGTGTCTGGTGGTGAGTGTATTGGTTTCATCATACAGCATCCGGAGTGATCAAACAAAGCCTGTGTTCTGGTGCTGATGTCCTGAGTGGTGTGTGTGTGTGTGTGTGTGTGTGTGTGTGTGTGTGTGTGTGTGTGTGTGTGGTGGAGAGATAGGGGAGAGGGGGGATAATTTACTGTGTCTTACCTATGGGCATTCAGAGAGGAAATTCGGGCAGGGACGAGAGGAGCTGGTATAGGAGAAAGAGGCGTAGCCTATGGCGTACGCGAGCCTCTATTAGCTCGTTTAATAGAGGGGGTTCCTGAGGGACAGTGAGGCCAGGGTCTCCTCTTTCTCTCGCTCACTTTCTCTCGCTCTCTCTCTTTCTGTCTTTACCCTGACAGAACCCCCTTTTCTACTCTCCTCTCTCACAGTGTCTCTTCCCCACAGTCACACCCATCCTCCCCTCGCATTTCTCTCTCTCTCTCTCTCTCCCACTCACTCTCTCTCTCTCATGCCCCCTTTTTACCCCAGAGAAACCCCCTATTCTGCTTTCCCCATCTCTCTCTCTCTGTCTTTCTCTCTCTCTCTCTCTCTGTCTCTCATCCTCCCCTCCAGTTCTCTCTCTGCCTTTTCTTTTTTTTCTGCTTTCTCTCTTTGTTTCTCATTCAAATTCAAAAGGCTTTGTTAACTCCACAAGCACTCTTATGTTCTTATGCATTCTGTTTCTGTTAAGCGTTCTGATGTACAAATGTGTATTTTCTCACAACCCCCGAAGAAACAATTACAAGAAAAAAATACAAACAAACAAACGTCTCATAGTTTTTATTTCAAACTTGGTGACTTTTTCTATTAATTTACCATTCAGTGACCCCCTTCTCTGTGGGATGCAGATGCAGTAATGTATCCCTCTCCTCTCTTCTCCTCCCTCCCTCTCCTCTCCTCTCCTCTCTTCTCCTCTCCTCTCCTCTTTTCTCCACATCCATTTCTATATCTGGTTTCTGGCATCGCATGCAGCAGTGGTGAGAAGGGGGAGAGCCCTCTCCCCTCTTTTTAAAGAAGTTGTCGTTCCTTCCTAGGCTGCTATTGAGGGCGTTTCGGAGGCGAGCCTCCTCCATCTTCCTCGCCCCCGGGGCGAGGCAGGGCGGGGTGGACACAGCTGGCTCCGGTGATGGTGCCTTGACCTCTGGTGGCCGCCTGTTTGTCCTTGGAGTTTGTGGTCGCCTCCACAATGTTTTAATTGGACAAAGTGGCCTGCTATTGTATAGTCTCAATTTAATTTCTGGAGGCAGACCAATTCACTCGCACTTGCACTCTCCCTCCCTCCCTCCATCTTTTTTCCCTATTCTCTCTCTCCCTCTCTCCATCCATCTCTCTCCCCCCTCTATCCCCCTCTCTCTTCCTCTCTCTTTTCTCCTGAGACGGCGGTCAGAAGGAACTCGGTGTGGCAGACAGTGAGGTGGTCTGAGTGGCAGATTGGTGCCTAGGTAGAATGCCCAACACCAGTTATTTAGGGGTGTGCGTGTGTGTGTGTGTGTGTGTGTGTGTGTGTGTGTGTGTGTGTGTGTGTGTGTGTGTGTGTTGGGAGGGGGGCATCTTATCAGCATAAGTGGGTCATATGCATGGAAAGAGGGATCGAAAGAACTAATGTGCTATTCCACTTGAGGATGCACGGGGGTGGGGTGGAGGTGTGTGTGTGTGTGTGTGTGTGTGTGTGTGTCTGTGGTGGTGGTGGTGTGTGTGTGTGTGTGTTTTCTGCAACCCCCCACATCCTTTTGTCCTGGTCGCCTGTCTTTGTTTTCATGTGCAGGTGAGAGCTGTGCGCTAATGAGACGGGCCGCTGGAAACCAGAACAGGTAGAGGAAATAGACAGGAAATAGACATCACCTGACCGCGTTGCATCCTCCTGTGAAAGTGGGCCAAAGGTTCTTTAAAGTTAATCAGAGCATTCGCTTCCAATGGACCTATATCTCACACGTTATATTATGCATCAAGTCGGCCTGACCTACCTCAATACTGCTATTTTTATAGATTATGACATGAGCAATTTAGGCTATGTGTTTTAATTCGTCTGTTGTATATGCCCAGAAGTCTTTGACAAATCTTTAAAAGTTTAAGATGTTATGTAGTTCAAATGCTAGACTGCCACAACACTCAAAATGGTTAAACAAATAATGTCTGTGTTTTGGGGGGATAAAAAACATTACACTGTATGTTTTGTCATTTCTTTCTAAACAAATAAATGATCAGCTTTTTGAAATAAAGCAGACATGTAACACTGACATAAGTGACTTTCACCTCCAACTTTGGGATATGAGCAAAGAAACTGGACACCTGCAAAATACAATTTTACTGGAAAGGCAGACAAGTGTATTCGACTGGGGTGACTAGGGAGGCCATCCTTGTATTTTATTTAGTTAGAATATAACTCGACATAATTCCATTCTTGCTGTAGGGGAATTTAATGCATATAAAGTATGACTGTTTTCTAAAGACAGCGAGGGTAGAACATATAAGAGGGCGATTGAGCAAGGAAAACAGAGAGACAGAGAGAGAGAGAGAGAGAGAGAGAGAGAGAGGGAGAGAGGGAGATCGGTCTGTCTCTGCGTTTGGTCGGTATACTGAGGATCAAAATGGGACACGTTATAGCCCAAAGCTTTTCGTAATTATCTGTGATGGTGGAGCCAAAAGAATTTCAGCGCGTGGAGCCAGGGGGCAGCAGAGCGCGAGACTGGAGAGTCGTCGACTCGGAGGCCCCTCGTGCGGAGCTCGCTCCAGGGCCTCGCTGACTGTTTGACTGTTTGAATAAGCAGCACTGAGCTGAAAATTATGGCGCAGCGCGGGAATTTCCTTCCCTGCGAGGCGCACAGGCTCGAGCGGTTGAACAAACGCCGTATAATACCTGCCTCAGCGCAGCTGCTGCCCGTGGCTTCCGCGCAATCAAACCGAGCGAAAGGCACAAGGAGACGCGTCGCTCCGGTGGGTACAGACGGCCACCTCAGGCCTCTCCGTCCTCGTCAGAACAACGGTTGTGTTGAAGTGCAATTGCACCGTCACGGTAATTTACGTGATGCTCTGCTCTTGAAAAGGGGTAAGCACGGTGGACTGTATGAAACCTGAAGCTGTTGTCCGAAGTGGAGAACAAGTCCCTGGTTAATGAATTCCCCCAATGTAGGCTAGCTCTACTCGCCCCTCGCCTGAGCTTACCTGATCCAAAGTCTCCATGGTAAGACAATCACTCAAAAATGTCATATCGGTGTGGGGAAGTACTTGCTCTTCAGCGAGCTGCATGGCTATTTTGTTGGTTTTCAACCATGGAAGTCAACCTAAATTAATCTATGTATTTATACAAAGAATGCAAACGTCCAAACGTGAAATTGTTTATCATTTATTAGCCAGTGGTTATTTAACAGACTAACATATTTCTGTAACTAATATGAATTCACATGTAGCCACATACTTTGATTTATTAGGCATACACTTAAAACAGGTATCATACAAATCTGTACAGATCATGCCATGGTATTGCCAGTCTTGATCATCAAAAAATGACAACATTGAAGTTATTCTATGCCCTGCTCAGCCAAGTGCCAATAGTTACTTGTAAGTGGATGTTTTTTTAGTGCAGCACAAATGCTTTCTCAGGTCACCATTGACATCTATGCCCATGACAAATCAGCTGATGTAGATGAAGATGTAGGTGAGTATTTCTAATGTTCAGCTCCATGTGCCTCTTAGGAGAGCAATGCAGACCACGGACCTGCTGGTCTGTAAAAATGTGTAGAATGTTCATTTCTGGGTCAACTCTCCTCAAGTTTGAGTAAGCAGGGTGCACTTGAGACCTCTTTTAGCTCTTGTATTCTGTCTTATCACAGAAGGAGGGAACGAACACACACACACACACACACACACACACACTCACTCACTCACTCACTCACACACACACAGACACACACACACACACACAACCTAAACACACTAACAAAGAATTAGACACTTACAATGGGCAAAAAAAAGTTCTGGACAAATTCTATATAGACATCCCTATACACATCCTGAGTTTGTGTGTGTAGGTTGTGTGTGTGAGTGTTCGCTTCACCTCTTGACAGCTCCTGGCTGTTTGTTGAACTTCCTGTTGGTTTGATCTCACGGCGAGGGTGTCCCTGTCCAGCGTTTCATCTGATTTTACTTCTGTTTGCTCGGCTTCTCTCGTCCCGCACCCATAATCCTCGGCGTGGTGTGAATTTGACCCCTGTCAGCCCACATGTGACCCCTGACCGCCAGAGTGACCTTCAGTGCCTGTTTTGACAGCTTGATTAATTACGCACTGTTATGATTTATGAGCCACAGATACTTAAAAATAATGGACAACAGGTGGTCCTGCCAAGGACACTGTTTTGTTTTAAGTGTGTGTGTGTGTGTCTGTGTGTGTGTCTGTGTGTGTGTGTGTGTGTGTGTGTGTGTGTTGTATCTTGTGTTTAAGGAAGTGTGGCTTGAATGGAAGGCAATTTATTTGTTCTTGGAGAATGCCCAGTTGGGGTAAAACGGCTTGGTATGAGGGTTTGATGTTGCAAAAAGCAGATTGTAGATCACTGTCTGGAATAGAAGTGTGGGTTTTGGGCTGTCTTAGAGAATTACATTGACATAAAGTACAGTAGAACACAGTCAGAGAAATGCAGAGTCAACTTTAGGTATAGGAGGCATTTCACTTGCTAGTACATGCAGAAATACATAATGTATGTAATCTATGCTCACAGATCTTATTGTGAGTATTTTTTAAAATGTCTTTTTAGGTACTATATGTCGGACTTTCGATATCTTTTGAAATGTATGTGCTATGGCCACGTCTGCCTGTCCGTTGGTCTTATTTTGGAATACATTTCTGCTGACTCCATTGTTGCCGTTCAACCCTCTCACGCTTAAGTCATAAGAGATCTTATTTTTCTAAAGTACTTTAGTATTGGAATCTAATGCAATTCTCCTGGCTATGAATAATGCACTACACCCCCCACCCCCACACTCCCCTAGCCCACCACCTCTCTCTCTTGCTCCAGTACTCATCCTCCCTCCCTTGCTCTCTCTCTCTCTCTCTCTCTCCCCCACCCTCCCTCTCTGTCTTTCTTTCACTTTCATTCTAGCGCCCACCCTTCCTCTCTCCCTTCCTCTCTCTCTCTCTCTCTCTCTCTCTCTCTCTCTTACTCTCTCTTTCCTTCACTCTTCCCATGAATAGGGTTTGATTTGCATGGCCCTGGGCAAGGTTTCTTCCTGGCATTGATTTGCCAGTACGAGTGTGAGTGTGAGTGCATGTGTGAGTGTGAGTGTGAGTACAAGTGTGTGAGCAGGCTGTTGTGTGTGTGTGTGTGTGTGTGTGTGTGTGTGCTTGGGCATTGATCGCTCTCTGGCCTCCCCGAGACGCTACCACACAGAGTTCATCCTTGATGCCTCCGACGCGGCCGACTCAATGATGCATCGAGAGAGAGAGAGAGAGAGAGAGAGAGAGAGAGAGAGAGAGAGAGAGATAACTCAAGAGAGAGAGAGCGAGAGTGCAGACCTGCTCCGTCGGTAGTCTGAGTGCACCTCGCTGGATGGTGCTGCAGCTGCTCGACAACAGAACGTGCGTTGGCGCTCCCTCGAAAAAAAGAAAAAAAAAGATGCAGTCTAGAAATACTCGTACAAAAAAAGGTCTTCGCTTAAAAATAATTAAGAAATTACTGTGAGTCTTTTTTTCCCTCTTGGAAGTGAGGTGACCTGAATTTCACATTGGATGGTGGGAGTGAGAAGAAAAAGCAGAGGGAGAGAGAGAGAGTGAAACAGAGAGGGAGAGAGAGAGAGGCTCTTCACAATAGCCCCCCTGTTGTGGAGAGGGGAAATAATCTTATTTCCCAGAAACAAACGCAATGATGACATTTCATTTGTTTAGAAAAGTCACTGACTTTTGGGAGCGGTATGTGTGGGTAGGGTGGGGGGGAGTTACAGTATGAAGGGGGTGAATGCGTGTGTGTGTGTGTGTGTGTGTGTATGTGTGTGTGTGTGTGTGTGTGTGTGTGTGTGTGTGTGTGTGTGTGTGTGTGTGTATGTGTGCTAAGCCCAAAGAGATGGGAGGGGGAAAACAGACACTCAGTTGTATTACAGTGTCCTCCTCGACGCCTCTTGCTGGAGGAAGGGGAGGGGACATCTGGCAAAATTTAATTTTGGAGCGTGATGTTCCAGCACTGATCACCTGCAGGCCATGCTGAAGTGGTGGGCACTGATGATTAGTCTATACCTAGTGGCAGGACACACACATACACACACACACACACACACACACACATATATACGTTTATATACACACACTCACTTACCACATGTATGTACACACACACACACACACACAGACACACACACACACACACATATACACGTTATATACACACACTCACTTACCACATGTATGCACATGTACACACACACACAACACACACACACACACACACACACACAACACACACACAGTTCTCATCTACAGAACAGGCCACACTTATGTGTACTATGTGTACCCCCCCTTCTCCTTCTCCTTCTGAATCTCAAGGACAAATGTGTGTGATGGAAACAGCACTGACGTAAAGGCTTTATTTGCTGAGGCCTGAAGGAGAGAGAGAGAGAGAGAGGGAAAGCGAGGGAGAGAGAGAGAGCACTCTTCAGCACAGGTCTGACTGAGTCAGAAAGGGAAAGAGAGAGAGAGGGAGAGAGAGAATGCTCTTTAGCACAGGTCTGACTGGATGAGAAAGTGAGAGAGGGAAAAAGACAGAGAAAGAGAGGGAGAGAGAGAGAGGGAGGGATAGAGAGAGAGAGGGAGAGAGAGTGCTGTTCAGCACAGGTCTGACTGGGTGAAAAGAGGACAGGGAGGACACATACATGCATTCAGCTTTGTATGAATACCTCCTCAGCCTGTAAGGGACGAGCGTGTGTGTGTGTGTGTGTGTGTGTGTGTGTGTGTGTGTGTGTGTGGGCTAGGCAAGGGTCAACCTCACAGTGGTTGAGGATCTCTCTCTGCACAGGAGATTGCTTTGGATCCCACAGAATTGAATTCCATTTTTGGTGGTAGGTTTGCAGAATTAACTTGAATGCAACAGTTTTTAACAATTAGCACAGTGTGGTTATGATGCTAACCAGATTTAAGCACAATTTAGGACAACCTGGAAAATCATTATGTGGTGGTCAATGTTAATATTGTGGTGGGCCGCCACAAATAAGTAAATGTATGGGAAACACTTGTCTGCATGGTAATATCGTATCATATTGGCCATATCCAGCCATGATGCCCAATCCCCAGCTGCCTCCTCAGGGATTCATCTACACTGGATCTGATACCCAATTAAACAAAAATAATAAATCAATCAAGAGCGATGCATTAAACAACACAAAGAGATGAATTAGACAGGACAGAACGATGCATTAAACAACACAAAGAGATGAATCAGACAGAGATGCTTTAGACAACATAAAGTGATATCAGACAGAGAGATACTTCCTCTGTTCACCCCGAGCTGCCCCATGCAGTGACTGATTCAGAGCTGAGGGCCTGGTGTTGATCAGTGCCGCCGGGTCCAGCCTGTACATGGGGCTGTGCTGCAGTGGACAGATGTTAGACTCACGAGGACCCTTTGTTTTTACACGCCGATCAGGCTGAGGATGGCCATTATTCTTGGATCCCGTTAATGGCAGCCCTCTCAGTAAGCGCACCAAATGTGGCCAGCCTTGCAGTCGTGGTTCATTTGGATGAGAACTACAAAGGTCTAAATAAAACGTTTCCATGACAGACATTATTTCCACGATACGTAGTGTTTAAAGTGGCGATTAATTCTCCCCATGGCTCATTTCTCTCCCTCTCCCTCCCGCTCTCTCTTTCCCTCTCTCTCTCTCTCTCTCTCTCTCTCTCTCTCTCTCTCTCTCTCTCTCTATCTCTATCTCTTTGTTTTCCAGCAGTTTATCTGCAGGCTTGCCTCTCCCTATCCCCTGCCTTTGTTCTAGATAGGTGTAGATCCTGTCCTCTCCTGCATCATCAGCAAAAATATTTATGAGCTTTCCTGCTCCTGGTGCCACTGCTGACGTTAGGGGAGAATGTTCCATTTCCGGGAGCGACGGCCCTGGAGTTCTCAGTCGCCGCTGGCAACCTTTATACAGGGTTCTGTTAGATACGTCTCCATTGGTGACGTAGAGGGGAAACCAGATCCATTCTAGAATGTGGGATTTGTTGCTCCTTTACCAGTGGAAACACTTTAGGTGTGTTAACTTGTAGATTTGATCTAGTCAAGTGTTTAGATTTGAATGTCTTCATTAGACATGAAAAAATAATGAGTCTACACACACACACACACACACACACATATGCACGTGTGCGCAGGAAAGCACGCACCACAGTCACAATGATGATTAATGGGCTTTCCTTCCTGCTATTAGACAAAAGAGCTGCACTTCAAAGGCTTGGGAGAGAAAACTAACGCTGGCGGAGTCGGAGGTCCAGGCAGAGCTGAGAGAGCTGTCATGGAGTGAGCCTCTCCAGCTCCGCACGGAGAGAGAGAGAGAGAGAGAGAGAGAGAGAGAGAGAAGAGATAGAGAGAGCGAGAGAGACAGAGAGAGAGAGAGAGAGAAGAGATAGAGAGAGAGAGAGAGAGAGAAGAGATAGAGAGAGAGAGAGCGAGAGAGAGAGAGAAGAGATAGAAAGAGATAGAGAGAGAGAAGAGATAGAAAGAGATAGAGAGAGAGAGAAGAGAGAGAGAGAGAGAAGAGATAGAGAGAGAGAAAAGACTGCATCAGTCTGTTTCAACCAGAGGAATAGCACACCCAGCACAGGTTGAACTGAGGTTCAAAACACAGCCTCCTCTCCTCTCCTCTCCTCTCCTCTCATCTGTCTTCTCCTCTCCTCTCCTAGGTCTTCTCCTCCCCTCTCCACTCCTCTCCTAGGTCTTCTCTCCTCTCCTCTCCTAGGTCTTCTCCTCCCCTCTCCTCTTCTCTGTCTTCTCCTCTCCTCTCCTCTCCTCCCCTCTCCTCTCCTCTCCTCTCCTCTCCTATCCTAGGTCTTCTCCTCTCCTCC
>NW_027468609.1:17489438-17551938 GCF_046254945.1 Alosa pseudoharengus | reverse complement strand
TTTGTTTTGAATGCCTCCCAGGAAAATATTAATAATATATGAAACACTGCTCCCCAGCGTCAGCTTTACCAGCTCCATTTGGAACCTGTCATACAACCTAAGTAAACTAAATTCTTCTTGGTAGTTGCAATGTGGAATTATTGCAACATGTTACACATAGCTACACATGACTTGTGCATTTGCTGCTGCATGTCTTATACAATGACTCAGTGCATGATTATGTAAATTACATTTCTGTGAGTGATGTGTGTATTGTTTATGCATGTGTGTATGTGTGTTTGTTGTGTTATGGTTGTCTAAGCTACTGAATGCCTAAAATTTCCCTTGGGATTAATAAAGTATCTTTCTATCTATCTATCTATCTATCTATCTATCTATCTATCTATCTATGTGGCTGTGAGTGTATTATAATATATTATTATATGCTTTAAAGGGTTTAAAAATCATACATAATCATGCGATGATACGTTTGGTTGCTTTTATATTTTTGACAATATTCAATGTGAATTAAACTATAGGATCAGAGAGCCATAAAGGTGTCTCCATTCAGATAGGTAATTACATTTATTTACAGACAAACTTCTGGTCCTACAAAATATTTGGGAGGGGGGGTCATATGAACATACAAAACAACACTTTTCCTCATATTAATGTAAATAATGTATACAATGTGAATAATAATAATGTTACTTTTGAGACGCTTTTACATACTGTGCTGTGTGTTTGTGGTTCTCACTTTGTCCCACTCACAAGACAGAAGAGTAGAGGAGAGGAGAGGAGAGGAGAGGCTCTGAGCGTAGGCTGTGGATTAGAGTGGCCACACGAAGCAGCTGGGCTCAGGCAGACGTGTGGCATGAGACGATTGACCGTCCGTCTGGAGACAGACGTGCAGTATGAGACGATTGGCCATCCGTCCATCCGTAGAGAGAGAGAGAGAGAGAGAGAGAGAGAGAGGGTGGGGGGACGTTCTAACGAGACCGCAGCCAACCTGTCACCAGTATTATTAAGGCCCCGTCCGCTACTGCCACAACTAAGAAAATCTGCCGGGTTTGCAATTGCCGTGATTTCAATTAGCCAAGAGTCCGACCCCACCCCAGACCACCCCACCCAACCCCACCCGCCCCCCCTACCTCCCCCCCCCCCCCACACAGGTCCCCCATGTGGCCCCTTCGCTTCCCAGCGCTGGCCCTCAAGCGCTTAATAACCCGGCTAAGTCTAGTAAGACATTAATGCCCCCTCAGCTCATAATGTGCACTAAACTTGGGGGATTAGAGGCTTGTCTTTGAGCTGCATGTCACTCACCAGTCCGACTTCAAGCTGATCAATAGAAATGATCTAATTTGGCCTTCTTCCGGATTTTAAGCAGCGCTGCATGGCCTGCTGAGTAATAGGTGAGTGAAGGAGAGAAGCTCAACAGAATCTCATCCAGTAAAAGATGCTACTGGGTCTCCTTTTTCTCCTCTGTTAATACGGCGGATTGGTGTTGGAGTGCGGCCCAAGTGTGATGCAAAGACATTATTGTGAGGAGATCCGACTTTGGTATTTGGTACATAGGAGCAGAGAATATCTTTCTGTCTCTCTGTCTTCTATATGCAGGCATGTGCGAGTGCACACGCACGCGCACACTCTCTCTCACACACACACACACACACACACACACACACACACACACACACACACACACACACACACACACACACACACACACACACACACACACACAGTAGCACAGTAAAACTCCCAAACACAAAAAAACACACCTACAAAGCACATAAAAGTAACAAGGCGCATATGCACACAATCCCACTTGCACACGCACACACACACACACACACACACACACACAACAAAGTACATGTAAAGTAGCCTCTCAAGTCTTCTCATCTTGTAATTAAAATACATCCATTAAACATGAAAAACTGTGGCCCTCGTTAGGAAGCACTTTTAATTGGTGACATCCAACAGCAAAACGATAATTATTTTTGGCCCCTTGCCTTTTTGTGTGTAAATGCTTGAACAAAGCTTTTTAAAAGAATATGCAGCGTTCTAGAGGAGAAAAACTATGAAACACGAACGCTATCCAGAAGGAAGCTCTATAGTCACGAGAGAGACAGACAAGGGGGGGGGGGAATGTAGAGAAGTAGAGAGAGAAAATCAGAGAGAGAGAGAGAGAGAGGGATGGAGAGTTTCACAGACTGTGCCTCCTCCTCCTCCTCTCCTGTTTTCACAGATGAAGGAGATGGGTCCTTTCTGACCGCAGTTTTTTCACTGGTGTTGTTTTGGACCAGTCGGCGCTCTCAATCCAACACGCCCTCAAGGAGTTCATGACACTCCACTGCAACAAAGACCACTCTCTCAGCCAACACAAATCCCCTGTGAAGGTGTGTGTGTGTGTGTGTGTGTGTGTTCATGTATGTTTGAGGGAGAAGGAGTGTCTACATTTGAATGTGTGTGTCTGTGTGTGTGTGTGTGTGTCTGTCTGTGTTGGGTTTGTGTTCATGTGTATGTCTAACGGAGAAAGAGTGCCTACAGTTGAATGTGTATGTGTGTATATGTTTGTGTGTGTGTATGTGTGTGTACATGTGTGAGAGTGTGTGTGTGTGTGTGTGTGTGTGAGCTGGTGTAAGCTCAGTCCCTGATCTCTGTGAGTGTAGAGGGGTCACCACCAACCCGTGTGTGGTGTCACAGCCCTGTCAGGAAACCGCCTGAGGACTGCCAGAGTTCGCGATCCACCTAAGGGAGGTGTCCTCCACCCCCCAACAACCCCTCCACCACACACACACACACACACACACACACACACACACCACCTTACCTCCCCAGCTCACTGAGGCTGAGCTGCTGTGCTGCAACACTCACGAGATGAAAGCGAGTGATTGGGGGGGAGGAGTAGAGGATGGGGGGGGGGGGGTAGAGGGGGGGGTCACTAACCTTCCACAGGGCAGCCATGGCCAGAAGTTCAAACTGTCAAGCACATAGACAAACACAAAAGACAGGCTGCCTGGGTTACTTCAGCCTGTCATCCCAATTGGGAAAAGTAGCCTTGCATTTTTGGAATAATATCCCCCCCAAAATATCTGTAAAATGCTGAAATGCCAAAGGGTCATTTTTTTTTACTAAATCAACAGAAACTTTGTAATTGCTAAAATAAAACTTTTTTTTTTATTGCACAAGGATACTGTATGTGCCATGCTTCTTCTATCTGACAGTTAATTATGAATTAAAGCTCTAAACGAGTGTTTACATAACAAACTAAAACTATTTGGATGTCTTGCAGCTTAATATTCCCGAAACTTACGCACTGCAAGATATTTGATACGTTTATGCTATGTCGTCTCACGGACGTTTGCACGCAAGATATGACTGTAAAGTTATTAATATATTTATATATATATATATATTTAAAATATTGTGGATTAGAGTCACAATCTTCAAAATGTTGCCTATTTCTTCAAAAATTAAAATGGCAATAGACATAGACACAGATGAGGAAAAATAAATAAATACGTAGCCCACAATGAGCATAATAATAATAATAATCATAATAGCCTACTAGACTAGGCTACTACTACTAATAATTTCCATGAGCTAAAAAATCACACATGTAACATTGTGACAATATACAATCCTAAGTAGAAGATTCAAAGCATAAGCCTCGTTCTCATTTAACACTTTTACTAAGTCAGTTCCAATCTAATCATTGCGAAATATTTTATGACTAGACAGTGAGTGCGATAAGCCCTTTCTGAGCACGTGGAAAAAGAACGCGTCCACGAGATTTTTAGAAACTCGTCAACAGGTTTTCTGGACTTTTTTGTGCTATTTTTCATTTCTGTTGTTGTAACTTGCCCATTTCATCTTCGTTACAAGCCTGTGTCATGGGTCGGTCAATAACAACTTTACCCGGCCTCCAAACACTTAGTTGGTTTGAAGCTCTCGAATAAAAAAAACCTTAAACAACTGTATCAGTGTAGCCACGCAGACCAGTATCAAGTCACAAACAGCTGCCGTTGTTAAATTATATTTATTTTTTTAATTTTAAAGTAAAATATTGCAACCGATTTTTAAAATGTGATTCAAAGTAAAACGCCAACACACACACACACATGCGCACACACACACACACACACAATGTAGGCCTATGTATTTAATTTATCTCCTCGTCGTTAGTTTCGCGTAAGCGCCACGATGGTACCATGGACAGCGCTTTTCTCAAACCTCCAACACGTATAACAGGTAGACATTTCAGTAAACAAAAAAATTTATTCTGTTATGAAACAGAATTTATGACACCATGAGGATTTACAGCAACAATATTAATTGTTTATATATATATATATATATATCAGCCTCGCTGTCACCACAGCGTTCACATGTTTACCTGCATTGCTTTATGTCTATTTTCTTTCTTTTGTGACACTACTGTGTTATCTGTAACACTGGCTTTGGCAACACTGTATCCAAACAGTCATGCTAATAAAGCTCTTTTGAATTTTAATTTTAATTTGAGTCTACACTATTAATCTCCATAAAACAACAATTTAATTATGACTCAGAGATAGCATTTTTATATTGGTTTTATTGTAACTTAATTAAGCTATGAAAATGTTGTTTCATGCCATGCCAATCACAAACCCAATGCTCCACCCCTATCCTTCAACAGCAAAAGGTTTCCAGCATACTTAATCTTCTTTTCAGAGGCAAAATAATACTTTTTATTTTATTTTCGGTCCATGTTGTGTGATTAATGGTGAAATATTAATATGACTGAAAGTTCCTTTACAAACCTGTGTGTGTGTGTGTGTGTGTGTGTATGTGTGTGTATGTGTGTGTGTGTGTGTGTGTGTGTGTGTGTGTGTGTGTGTGTGTGTGTGTGTGTGTGTGTGAGAGTGGTTGCAAAGAGAGGCTGTTAAATATCCTGTGTTACAGAGTATATCACAAACTAACATAAGCCACTTACTTTTAATTAAATTGTGATAGTTGATTGGCAGTCAGTAGTCATTTGACAGGCCAGAGCTCATTTGATATATTATAATTTGTCTTATTCTGGTCTCTGTAATAATGTAGCAAAGCATATTACAAGGTCTAACATAATGTACTAAAATGTTAAATCAGCTAACTATTATCATGTGGTTTTCTCAGAAAAGTGACCAGTGTTCATTTGTCATTCAGGCCAGCATGCAGGAATTATCATCCAAAATAATTCCTAAATAATTACGAAAGGCTCATGTTTTATGTACTCTTGACGGCGCAGTGAGACTGGACCATCAGGAAGCACTTTCCCTCTCAGTTCAGTTCACATTCAGACATCAGAATGGTCAAAGCGAGTGGTTGGTCAGCCAGCTATTGTTTCTCTTTGTAGCCAATAAAGACCCACCCCTCCACACACACACACACACACACACACACACACACACACACACACACACACACACTTACAGAGGTACACATACACACTGACTCACTTTCTCTCTCTTTCTCTCTCATACATACATACACGCACACACACTCACACACAGACACACACAATCACACACTTGCGTGTGCACCACACACACACTTGTTCATACACATTCACATACTACAAACCCACAAACACATATTCACACACAACACACACCACACCACACACACACACACACACATAGACGTTGTCCTCCTTTCTCTTGCTCTTAACCCCCCCCCCCACCAACCCCACTCTGCTCTATTCCTTCCAGCAGAGAGGGGCCAAGCACCCACACCAACAGCCTTCCTCACCACACGGTCAATCTGAGCAATGCAATGTAGCCCAGAGACCACCACATCAGCGGCTAAAACATATTCAATCGTCACTCCGGCTAAAGTGATTCTGATTAAGACATATGCATGTGAGGAATAGCCCTTGAAAAGACAGCCATCTCTTTTTTGGGGAGGGGTGGGGGGTGGTAAGGGCAGTGGCTGAAAGTTTTGACTCGTGACTAGAATCCCTGAGAGACGTGCATATTTTAAACCAACAAAGCCGACACAGGGGGAGTTAAAGCACAGGGGGGGTAGAGAGTGACTGACAAACTAATAGCCATTGCTGAGGCTTTGGACCAGGAGCTCTACGGCCTCAGAAACACACACACACACACCCTCTCTCTCTCTCTCTGTGTCCACTGCTCAAATTAAAACCATTTCAACTGACTCTGGATGTGGTGCCGCCAACTCATAGCCCAATTACAGAACTTCCCACATTTATTCTCATATAATTACAGGAAGAAACTCATTCAGTCACACAACCAGGCCAGTGTTAGATGGCGTGAGCGTTGTGCATGGTGCCAGAATAAAAGTGGACACTTAAGTGGACACAGGGTCTCATATCTGCACTTTTTTGTTTTTTTTGCATCACTGATGCTTTCCAAGACTGACACCAGGGCATAGTTTGTCCTACTTGACAGTGATCCTAAGGAAGACTCTGTGTGACAGAGAAGGCAACAAAACCTCCAAAGATCAAACAACAGATGACTGCCATATTGTGATCATGGCTCAAGGCCTTATTGTGATCACTCTTATTAATTTAACAAGATTTTTTTTCTTCGAATAAGACCACAGAAAGAACACGGCGGTTTTACTCGCTCCCACTGGTAGCCGTTAATGACAGATTAAAGTACTACTAAACAAACTCTACACTGCACTTGCAGCAGACTCAGCTAGTCATAGGAAACCCCTATGGGACCAACACAAAGGGTTTCAGTAGTTCATCTATCTACAAGATGAAACCAAGCATGGACCGCAACTCAATGACACATGAAACATCAAATGGACCCAAAAATGTGTTTAATCAAATGTTGTTCTGTACATCAAGCCATTGCACCTCCTCTCATTGAGCCCAATTCAATCAATCAGTGGCAATGAATTAATTGCAGGACCACATCTTTACAATTCAGGCACATAGCACTGTACATCGCTGAACCACATATTATTGCAAACAGGAGTTAGCTGTAAGAAGATATCAAACATAAACAGATTGTAAAACAAAAAAAGGTTAATTGAAAAGACACTGCAAACAGCTGTTACAAGTGTCACTGTGGGTAGTCCTTCACAAGATTTAAATACCCAAGGGGAGTTATCACTGAACAAACATCTAAGCAAGGAAATAAATATACAAATAGTGACAAATAAATACATTTATGAATCCATTGTCCTCGCCTGTACATATTAATGAGGTAAGTCTGGAGTTGCATTTTCAAAGCATTAGTTCCGATCAAGTACTATTTTCAAGCGCGCACAGTTTGTTTGTATATCATTTTTGCTTGTATTTCAAAAAGTTTCGTTTGAAACAGTTTTTATTTATTTAACGTATGAAACAAATAATTAGACTACATTAAAACATGTGTACAACAAATAATCGTTTTTTAAAAGACACGGACGAAGGACATTTTAACGATTGACATTTCTTTCATTTCGAATCTTGAATCTTTTGCACGTTTTTTATTAAACTTTGTACAAAAAAGAAAGTAAACATAACTGTATTCATCATTCCACGCTAAAAAAACAAGTGCTTGTGTAAATTAAGGTAGATTTTGACAAAAGTCA
This sequence comes from Alosa pseudoharengus, assembly GCF_046254945.1. NCBI lineage: Eukaryota > Metazoa > Chordata > Actinopteri > Clupeiformes > Clupeidae > Alosa > Alosa pseudoharengus. Next base: position 17,544,381 of record NW_027468609.1, on the reverse strand, counting down.
AGTTCTTTTTGTGTACACAATTAATCCACGAGAAAGCGGCAAAAAATATTGTTATATCGGATGTTGCCTTATCACCGGCTTACAGTCAGTTTTCATAATTTATAGTCCACTCTGGTAAGTGTCACTGCATGGACATATACGGCCAACTGAAACTACTTCCAGAAAGCAGCATATCTCGGATAAGCGTCTCGATAGGTGTTTTACCTACCAATCGGACAAAGAAGAGTTGCTCGATGACTGACGAGGACACCATGCGCAGGGCGGGAAGACGCAGTAAAAGTTTACCAAAGCGCGTGGGCTGATTGGGGTACTGGCTCCTCACGTACTCTTCCAGCGCGCACTGTGACTTCTCCTGGAGCCCCTCGATGTGGGCAACATCCGACAGGCCGCAGGCATCTGTGCATAACCAGGAGAGAAGGACACGTGTTTAACTGGCCATAGATCTCAATGTTCACAGAAAGCCTAAGCACAGGTCAAACATATAACAAACCTATAAGACCGGTGTTTCATACAGTTAAAATAGAAATACAATACAAAAGAATACAATAGAAATCTAGGCTATACAATACAATGATTGTATGAATGAATGTTTGCATGACTGTATGAATAAATGAATCGATGACTGTACAAATGTAACGTTTTTTAAATCACTGATTATAAAGTTTTGCCGTTTATATAGGACTGTGGAAGAGACCTAAATAAATATGTTAATGAGCTAAACGTCAGTGCAGAAAATAAATGTGTTCATAAATGTATTTTGATGCCTCATAATTATCCTGATTTTAAGGTTTATATCCACAGTAATATCCTCAATTTAAAATATGAATACCCTCTTTCATTTTTCGCTAAAGAGTAAACACCATACTAAAACAAAACATGCCACATGTATTATTATTAACAATAATAATAATAGCAGTGTTATTATTGCTATTATTATTACAATAAAATATATTTAAAAAAACAATTGTGCTGTCGATACAAACGTATGTAACAGAGAAATCAGAAATATTTCCACGACAGCGCTTCAGTAGAGGCCACATGCGCAGGCGATACTGTTAGCAGGTGACATTGGAACGGCAGGCCATCTGAGGCCGACTAACTTATTACATTAGGGTCAGTTAGGTCACAGCCTCTCTCGATATATATCAGTGTTGATTTGGAGAATGATTTAAACAAGAACTGGGCCACATGATCTCCAGAGAGCCACAGGATAAGATGTTTATGAGTCATGGACCCTACATATAGGCTATCCCTGCAGTAGCCTACTCATCATCATGACTGTCTGATGGTCAGTGTGGGGTGTTTGAGTAGCTAAATGACGTCCGATTAATAACAAATCACCGTAATAATGACTCAGGACTATTTACTGTTGCGCACATGTTTAAAAAAAGACATTCTCTAGCCATTCATTCATTCACACGAAGAAGACTGGGTTCTTCGGCCATGTTTATTTTTACCTGAAGTGAAGAGCACAATGGCTTTGGCACAGCTGAACTCGGCCGCGTCCACGTGAAGGGCCTTCAGCTTCTCCACCTGCTCCTGGAAGAATCTGATGTGGTCCATGAAGGCCACGACTCGGTCCGCGGACATGGGCGAGGCGTGGAGTCCAGCAGCGGCCAGGAGCGGGGCCACGTGGAGCGGCATGGCGCACTGCGCCGCGTTCAGCACGAACAGCTCGCTCCATGTCAGTCTCAACAGGGACACCTGGTCCGTTATCTGCAGGTCCGGGAAGAAGGGAATGTTCCGGGCCCACTCCACGGCGCTGAAGAGCAGACGGGCCGCCAGCTCGCAGATGTTCTCGATTCCCATAATGTTACCGGGCTGCATGCACTGGTTCCCATATCGGGAGGTCGGGTAAGGCTCGGCGCGGAGCAGAAGGGAGATGTATCCCGACAAATAGCAGTGGCCGTTCAGGGGGTCACCGTTGGTCAGCGCGTAGTGGCCATGACTGGGTTGGGTTGGAGGCACTCTGCCTCTCTGAACCGCTGACAAAGAGAGAGAGAGAGGAGAGGAAATGTACATCCATCGCCGCTGTCACATCCCACACACTCAAATTACAAAGTGGAGTGTTTACGCAACAACATCAAAGAGCTGCTTATGGAGCCTATCAGTTAATGTTGCAAGGACACACACACACACACACACACACACACACACACAGTCATATCTATTCACAGATGGAAATTAGGCTACACAGTACAGCATTTTTTATATGTAAGATTAACCTGCAATTGATCATTCAGAAGTGAAAATTATTTTTGACCCACATCTCGTATATTAAAACGATGAATAGGCTATATGTGTAAGTGTGTCTATTTACACAAAATCTAATCTATCTAATCTATCTGCAAATAACACAATGAATAAACTGAAACACACACTTAAACTTTGTTGTTGGCATCCTATATACATGTGTGAATGCAGATTTAAGAGAATATTTGTGAAAGGAGAATTATAAGGCGTATAATCACCTTCCCGTCTCATGCCAACTTTTAAGCATTTCTTCAGCCGGCAGTATTGGCACTGGTTCCGATGGTGCTGGTCCACAGGGCAGCTTCTGTTGGCCCGGCACGTATAGGTCAAGTTTCTGCGCACACTCCTTTTGAAGAAACTTTTGCATCCCTCGCACGTAAACTGGCCGTAGTGCTTTCCGCTGGATTTGTCTCCACACACCGTGCATTCAATATGAGCTTGCCCAGAACTTGGGCCTGAGAGCTTGTCCTCGGCGGCCCCTGGAGTTGATGGGGGTCCAGTTTGCGGGGTGAGTGGTGCTGCCGAGGCCGGCAGACGGGTGTCTCTCATCGGCGGGGCGAGCGGGTTGTGGCCGCCCAGGGTCCCCCCCACTCCGTCGTCCTGTGGATCTCTCCACACACTCACTACCATTGCCATGACGCGGTCTAACGTGAACTGGACTCTCTAGTAATTTCAGCCGGTTTAAGTGATTCAGAATGGATAAGATATGACAGTGAGATCGAACACAAATCTACGGCTGCGGTCAAAACCAGCTAAAGGCCAATGCAAATCGCTGTCCGGCCATCCAGGGGATCGATCAAAGGTAGACACAGGGATATCAGCCTATAGTATGCGAACAGAGATACCTTGTAGGATAGACGAGAGCCAGAAAACATTACAATCAATGAGACGTTTCACATAGGAAAACTCCTGCAAAACTCCAGGCAAGGCGCGGTCGCCCCTAGTCAAAGGCAGAAAAATGCGGACAAAAATTCCATGTCTTCTTCACACTCCCATGTAGAGGGATCGATGGGGACTCTGTGGTCGGTTGCTAGCTACCACCTCCCAGGCACGAGAGACTGAGATGCAAAAAAGGGACAGTCTATCTGTAGGAACATGTTCAAAAGTCTTGCTTTTCCGTGTCGGTGTATCCTCGTTTCGGGTATCCGTGCAAAAGTCCTTGGAGAGCGAACTTTGACATGACCGACGGCGAAGACTGTTTGAATAGCGATAGCCGCACCTTCGACTGTGGCTCTCGCAGACGCCCAGTAGGAGGGCTACTGGTCCGCTCCACGGGAACTGCGCCGTGCCAGGTAGTGAGAGAAATGGGGGAGGCACCAAGCAGCACATGCGCCCCTTTTGATTGGCTACACGACCCACCACATGTTCCAGAGAGTCAAACACGGGGCACCCATCACCAAGCGCGTTTAGTTCACTTATCCATGCTGCGTAATGTCTAGGGTCGTTTTTCTTTATCTTCTTTACACAAGGAACGACAGATCCCTTTAGTGGTGATGAAGACAGTCACATGAGTAGCCGGAGATTGTAATTTGTCAACTGCATACGATCACGAAAGCATATAAAACCAACCAGCCAACCGTTTATCTCAGTGGAAGTCATATTTACATATCAATTATCACATCAATAAATCCATTTTAAATCGTACATTTTCTAATTATCATCAACATAATTGTCCATGAGTCGTTAATTCATAATTCTTCCAATTTAATATAATTTGTTAAAATATACCTACCTCGTATCAACAACGTAATTTATTCTTCATTGGATGTGGGGCAATGTATAGCCAGAAATGGACGGCTAGGGCTGCCATCTAGTGTAGATGTACAAGGACATTTCGGCACTCGAGTAATATTTGCACTAGCACAATGAGACATAGTATTTCCAAACGCAACAAGTCCACATAATTCGTTTTCTTTTCATTTTAAAACCCAAGTACTTGCTATTGCAATTTGTCCCCATTTAAATGAGGGTGGGGGGGGGCACCATTGTGAGAGTTCTTTAGTGAGATTCTGGTAGGGGAGAAAAGAGGGGTTCTGTGATAATGATGGCAAGGATCTGGGGCTGGAGAAAAATCTCATATTTAATTCAGTGAGTGCAGAGGTCAGAGCGGGCTTTGAATGGCAGCCTGATCCCATAGACCCCCAGTCTCAAAACGGGACCATGTGACTGGCCCTGATGTGGCGCTGATTGGCCTGACGTGGGCCGCGTCTCAGCCGGACCCGGGCCAGCTCTGACTCAGCTTTTACGAAGACCAGTGTGGAAGACCAAGTGCTGTACGTGTTGCCTAAGAACAAGATGCAGAGCAACACGTTTAATGAGTTTTAAAAGAAACCAGCTGCAAGCACAGACAACAACAGACACAGCTATGAGGGGGAACCAGTGTGCACAGACAACAACAGACACAGCTATGAGGGGGAACCAGTGTGCACAGACAACAACAGACACTATGAGGGGGAACCAGTGTGCACAGACAACGACAGACACAGCTATAAAAGGGAACCAGTGAGCACAGACAACGACAGACACAACTATGAGGGGGAACCAGTGTGCACAGACAACAACAGACACAGCTATGAGGGGGAACCAGTGTGCACAGACAACGACAGACACAGCTATGAAAGGGAACCAGTGAGCACAGACAACAACATACACGGCTATGAAGGGGAACAAGTGAGCACAGTCAACAACAGACACAGCTATTTGGGGGAACCAGTGAGCACAGTCAACAACAGACACAGCTATAGACAGTAACCAGAGGGCAATGACAGACACAGCTATAAGGGGGAACAAGTGAGCACACTCAACAACAGACACAGCTATGAGGAAGAACCAGTGAGCACAGACAACGACAGACACAGCTATAGACGGTAACCAGTGAGCACAGGCACGGCTATATAGGTCAGAGGTGAAAGGTTACCGAGAGCAATCCTCAGTGTTCACCCCAACCCCTGCTCATAACCCTGGATGTAAAAGCATAATTAAAGCCCAAATTCCAAAGGACGCCTATATCAGAGGCTAATATAGCTTCATATGCAGTATGTTGGAGGGGGTGCTGTTACAATATTTTTGTTTCTTTGGGAGGAGGCAGCTTCAAGTATATTACTGTAACATTACACAGCAGAGTTTCGAGTCTCAGAAGGTTCGTCCTATGAGGAAGAGAGAGAGAGAGAGAGAGACTATTAAATATGATTGTCAAAAATGAAAGAGAGAGAGAGCAAGTATTTAACATGATTGTCTAAATAAAGGAGAGAGAAAGAGAGAGAGAGTATTCAACATGATTGTGTAAATAAAGGAGAAAGAGAGAGAGCGAGTATTCAACATGTTGTCTAAATAAAGGAGAGAGAAAGAGAGAGAGAGTATTCAACATGATTGACTAGATTAAGAAGAGAGTATTCAACATGATTGTCTATTGTCTAATGTTTAGACGGAAACAATCTGAAGAGAAAATGCAAAAGTGGCGTTGCGTTCTCACTTATTCCGCAAGTATTTTTTTGGGGAAATCTGTGTGCATACGGTGAGCCACCATGAGCAGATCGGAGCAGACTTTCACGTTTTTACCCGACCCCGGAACGTGACGGTTGGCGGATTTTAAGATTTCCACTCTGAAGGTTGGTTTCACTTTTTTGCGTTTCTAAGCCCCGTCTAAACGAAAAGGCACATCTGATAAAATATTTTGTCGTTTGCACCCGCAAGCGTTGTCATGTAAACAGGGCCTAAATGAAGGAGAGAGAGAGTGAGAGAGAGAGAGTATTCAACATGATTGTCTAGATGAAGGAGAGAGAGAGTATTCATCATGATTGTCTAAATGAAGGAGAGAGAAAGAGAGAGAGTATTCAACATGATTGTCTAGATGAGGGTTTCTGCAGGAGGGAGAGTACTCCAAGGCTCTTTAGGAGGCCGATCTAGACGAGGAGGTGCTTAGACTCTGTCTGAAGATCGACCCACATTGATCCACTGGATTTTGGCAAAGATCGTCTCCGTTCATGGCCATTCTGTACCAGCATTTGCAACACACTGTCATGCAGGCGGCACACAAGGCAGCAGGCACAGCCGTCCAACATCTTAAACTCTACAGCAAGCCATATGATTACAGCAGTATCGGATAGGGATTGACCCGCATTATTTTTGTAATTAAATAAAAAAAAATCCTCAAAATCCTATTGCGTTTCCTCCTGTCCCTCGACACTACCCCCCCCCCCCCCAACACACACACACAACCCAGTTCTCAAGAGAATGCTTCAATCTATAAGTGCCTCTCCACTTGGACCCCTGCATTTGTGGGATTTCATGGTGTCTTTGGTGTGTGTGTGTGTGTGTGGTGGGTGTGTGTATGTGTGTGTGTGTGTGTGGGTATGTGTGTGTGTGTGTTGGTGGTTGTGTGTGTATGTGTGTGTGTGTGTGTGTGTGCATGTTGGTGGTGGTGGTTGTGGTTGTATGTGTGTGTGTGTGTGTGTGTGTGTGTTGGTGGTGGTGGTGGTTGTGGTTGTGTGTGTGTGCGTGTGTGTGTGTGTATGTGTTGGTGGTGGTGGTGGCTGTGGTTGTGTGTGTATGTGTGTGTGTGTGTGTGTGTGTGTGTGTGTGTGTGTGTGTGTGTTGGTGGTGGTGGTGGCTGTGGTGTGTGTGTGTGTGTGTGTGTGTGTGTGGGTAATCTATTGCAGCCGTGCTCGGCCCTGCTCTATAACAGCTGTCCAGTCAGCCGGACCTAACCCTCTAAATCAGCGGGGTTAGGGGCCGACGCTGACACTTTATGTAACAAAGGGCTGCAGAGCCAAGAGGCCAAGCTCGCCGTGTCAAAGGGCATCGCATCCCGCATGCAGATGTGTGACCCTGCGACCTTCCTGCCACCCCGCACCCGCTCCCTCCCGCAGCCACAACACAAACATTAACAGACTGGGTGCAGGAGCAAAATTGGATGGATAAAGTAGCATCGCGGACAGCTCCCCCTCAAAAAAAAAAAAAAATGCACTACTGTGTTTGGATGACACCATTTATATATTTGACCGCAGGTTCAGGGGCTAGGCAGACTTATGACAGATCAATGGAACATTTCTAATTCATGTCCATGTTGATGGGTTTAAGCCGGCCTTTCAGGACTGCCAGTAAGCAGGGACTCAGCTTTTAAGGGATGGGGAGGTAGGTAGTGTGAGACAGATTCAACAGATTCATTACTCTGCTGTCTGGGAAGATGTTCTGTCAGATCATGCATGATTTTTTTGGAGAGCAGGATCTGTAGCCATCACAAGACTAATTCAATCAGTAGAAATATTTTAGGGCATCTTTTCATATAATTCCAGGGTTAGGAAAGCACATGGGGTGATTTCAATATACAGCTCTGAGACTGAAAAACAGTTTCTGTAGTTGTGAAGAAAAGCCCACCGTAGGAAGGGAAGTGAAAATAAGACAAGAGATGTCTCTGAGTGCTTCCACTTTAGTACAGCATGGGAAGCTTCAGTGTAATATCTCAACATGGCCAGGGCTATAGTGGAGGCTAAACCCAAGTAAACACAGTTTATCCACCTCTGAAATTTCAGAAATAGAGTTTATCCACCTCTTATTAGAGTTTATCAAAAGTGTTTATTCATCAATTGCAACTTTCAACATTCAAAAATCACACTGTATTATCCACATTCACAGTATGTACACTCATCAACACTCTAGGAGCCATTTAATACCACTGGTATTGTTATAAACATTGGACAATAATGCCACCGTCATCAAACATATTCTAAATGCCTTTTTAAAAAATCCGATACCGCATCTGATATACAATCCACCTTACCGTGATCACAGAACTAATAGTTTACCCACCTCTTATTTTACCACAAACCCTTGCACACACACACACACACACACACAGACACACACACACACACACACACACACACACACACACACACACACACACACACACACACACACACACACACACACACACACACACACACACACACACACACACACAGACCTCTTATTTCACCACTACACCCCTGAACACTCTCAGCACTGTCATTTTCATGCACCCATGTTCATGTCCTTTCCCTCTTTCTCAGAGCCATCGCTAACTCTCTTTATCTTTATGCTTATCTTCATGTTTATGTTTATATTTATGTTTATGTTTATATTTATGTTTTTCTTTATTTTTATGCTTATCTTTATGTTTTTCTTTATGTTTATCTTTATTTATTTGCTGATGCTTTTACTCATAGTGACTTGATGTTAATTGATTAATTTTTGCTATCTGTATGAAGAGGCCCTGAGCATTATTTATTATTATTTGTGCATAAGCACGGGTTTTCAGTCAGCAGGCCAGTGTCGTAGCATCATCGCCTGAGAAAGAGTCTGCTTGAATCCCGAGCCAGACATTGCAAATTCTTGTCATTTTGGATAAAAGCAAAGATTCCAGAGTGCTTCACTCAACAATCTTTGATTAAAATCATCTGCTACATTTTTAACTTAAAGGGACAGCAGGCAAGCCTGATGCTTTTTCTCTACGAAACTCCCCCTCGCTCAGTCTGAAGCTCTTTTCCTTTTCTTTGCATCTTCCGTCAAGGGTTTCGCTGCTTCTTCGCTGGCTCTGCCATTATACACACATTTGCAACAATCTCTAGCATTTCGTTAGCCTGCCTCTGTGCTGTAAACTGATCCTGCTTCGGTCGGCGGGTAGGATACACCGAACTTGCAAGTGGGATATTCTTCCTACAGGCAGTAGGGGCAGGCGACAGAGCCTTCATTCGCCCCGTAATGACTCATTTAACCATATACCGACTTACGAAGATGATTAATTAACACGAAAACGTTGCCTGGTGTCCCTTTAAGTCAGTTAGTGTCAGGGTGCTGATGATGATTCTGACACCGGTCTGGTCTGCCCCTGTTGTGGCCCAGTTGTGGCGCGGACCCTGCCCACCATCAGCCTCTTCCTGTACCAGCCTGTGGGCCCCGAGTCCCAGCCCTGACCTCTGGAACAGACAGCGTGTCCGAGGGCTCGACCTTTGCAGTCGCCTGCTCCGTTTTTCACATGAAGATTTAGCATGCAGTGGTCTGCCCCTCACGCATGTTAATCTTTCTATTCCAATCAGAGCGGGAGGAAGGTCACATTGATGGATATCCTCTGTATTGATCACTAATAAAATAGTAGGCCAGCTCTATCGACCAGGGGAGGCCAGACGGAGGAGCGAGCTAAGGGTGCAGTCCAGCAAGGTGCTACAGGCCTATCACATAGATTTTAGCTTGCAGTGGAATAGTTCACCTCAGATTGCTATATGACAGGCAAAGGAAGGTTTTGAAGGTTTGTAGTATCCTGAAAATTCCAAGACGTTGTCATGCTTGTGTTTGACTTGTCCAAAAATAAACTGGGGAGATAGAACATGACTTTCATGAATTTCTAGAATTGTTGAGAGAATTGTTTTAAAAAGATTTAAACTGTTTACCATGTTGTAAGTCGCTTTGGCTAAAAAGGCATCAGCCAAATGTAATTTAATGTAATGAAGACTTGTGTGTGCTACCTCATTACCTAGTTTTGAATATTCAGAATATCTGTAGGGAAAATTCTACCCAACAGGGTTGTGCACAATTCGAATTGCAATTTTGCTTTCCTGTTTGCTACCTCAATTGAAATGGAAGTGAAATTCAAGAATTGAATTGGAATTTAGGAGTTTCAATTCAATTCTGGAATTTTGCACAAGCCTGCTACCCAACCAGCTGCCAATCCGATGGGACACTAACCAAAAAAGGCAAAGAATGACATCAGCATGCATGGGTCTGTGTAAGGACTCATTCTGATTTTCGTTTTCCATAAATTCCTGCTCTTCATGTCCAGAGGATGATGAGAGGTCAGCCACAGGTCGAGATGCCCAATCCAGTACAATTAACTGTCATTAGACGCTGTTAATGGGGCCAGTAAAGCCATAAACTCCTGCTTAGCCGACGTGGACTCCCACCCACCACTTTCCCATGAAATGTTCCCATGTTTCCCATGATTCTCTCTTGATTCTTGGATACCCACTCCTTTGCTTTGCTATGAAATGTTAAGAGTGGCTGATTCTCTCTTGATTCTTGGATACCCACTCCTTTGCTTTGCTATGAAATGTTAAAGGTGCTCTGAGCGATGCCACACATTTTTTAGGCTAAAACATTTTATGTCACTTACTGCAAACATCACCTAACCAACCGCTAGCTGTCTGTGTCCTGAATACTTTGTAAAAAAACGCGATCTCTGTGGACAGCCCAGGCTCCAAAAACGGCAACAAAAACAACCTGGGCAAACCTAGCCCATAAAAACATAACAAACTGTTCCAGCAAATCACAGAAGAGATGCGCGTTTAGGAGAGTTTTAATTGCATGGGAGCAGCGCGAGAGGGAGGGGGAGGAAGTAGCGAGCTAGCTCTCTGTTTTGTTTAAAAGTCAACAGAAGTGACGTTACCCAGCGCTTAGAGCACCTATAAGAGCTAGCGATTCTCTCTTATGATTCTCCGTGACGACAGCAGGCATCCAGAAAACCCCAGCTCAAGGTGCTCTGTAGTTCACCAGAGTTTCTGGTTCATGATAAATATATTGAACTTGGGATGATTCTGAGGTGAAGTGGAACTGTGAATAAACAAATTTGCCTTTATCTCTGAAGGTCAGAAGTACAGTCTTTTAGAGTAAAAAAAGAGGTTTTGGATAACTTAAAGCGTTAGTGTGGTCAGTGACATAGCTAGAGTGTCTTACAAGAAGACAGCGAGAAGCTCGGGCACCACCAGTACAACAACGAGACCAAAGTTTGATCACAGGGTGCCAGGTTCTTCAGTCTGTCATCTGCACAGGTGGGCGGGCTCCAGATTCCCAGGCTGTCAGGACTCAGTGTGACAGTGTGGGAAAAGTGTCAGCCCAGCTGCTGCTACGCAAACTCAAACACACACACACACACACACACACACACACACACACACACACACACACACACACACACACACACACACACACACACACACACACACACACACACACACAAACACACTCCCAGACCTACACTCACACGCACACTCACACAAACACACTCCCATACATACACTCACACACACACTCCCACAAACACACTCCCATACATAAACTCCCACACACACACTCCTGTCAGCCTCGGACAACATGTTTAGGGCCCCTCTGCCATCCCTATGGTGCTAGAGCTGTTTGCCTGGGGAGAGGGTCAACACAAGAGAGCGGGAACGTTTACTGAGATAGTCCAGTTTACTAGCATTGTCCAGCGCTGCACACAAGCTGAGAGAGGTATGCATAGTATATTCTTATGATTAAAAATATGTTTCTTTCACTCTCTTCTGTGAAGAAAACATGAAGAGCCTGTGATGTTTTTGACTTTAAAAAATGCATGTAGTTTTGGAATTAGCTGTATACTCACCATCTTTAGATATGAAATGAAGATAAATTAAAAAAGGAAATAATTAAATAACCCCCCACCCCCTGTTTGCCTAAATAAACAATACATCTTCACTCAGTAGGACCTGCAGTGACAGACAGGACTAAAATAGCCATTGTGCCTCTCCTTTATTCATGCGAATTTTGTAAACTTTCTCATTTGAATAGAGGAGCTGACCTCTGAACTGGAAAAGTGACCCTTGACCCCTGGAGCTGCGGACGGCAGGACTCAAGGGGGGTGAAATTGATAAGAGCGCTCAGAGTTAATTGCATAGAAAAGAGGAAGAGATGGATCTATCATCCCAGTCATGGCCAATGCGTCTCTTTGACCCCTCCTAGGTCCCGCGAGGCTGCGGCCCTTGAGCAAATCTCAGCATCGTCAGAGCTACAATTGGGGCAACAATGGACCGCTTGGACACTTACATGGCCGATTTAACCCTAGGATTTTATTAAATAGATATTACTGCCACTTCATGTATGAGAAAAAAAAAGAAATGAGAGATACATGTTAAGAGTCCAATTTAACAAACACAGATCTTAACAGAGTGCATTTAATTGGAACTAATTTATCTAGGTGTCTCATGATGATATTATGTAATAGTATTGTTAAAGGCAAGGGAAGGCACTTCATTAATTTCTTAGAATTATTTTCAATATTATCTTTTAGAGATCCAATTCTGAGTCAGACTGACATGCAGAGCAATGTCAGAGCACCCCAGACTGTTAACTAATTTGTTTGATATGTAAACTTTTCATATTTATTATCAAAAGGATTAATATTTCCTCCTCAAAGATTAATCTCATCCACGTCCAGTGTTTGTGCATAAGAATATATCAGAATATCTGAAAATTATCAAATTATAAATCATAAATTATTTATATATATATATACAATATAAATTTCACCGTAAATGTCAACATTTTCCTTGAAAAACATTTGCCGATACTCTATGTGTTTTTTAAAAACATTTTTCCTCTCACACTCTGTGCTGGTATGTGTATGTGTTTGTCTATATGTAATGTGGGAGAGATAGAGTGTGTGTGTGTGTGTGTGTGTGTGTGTGCGTGTCCATATATGTGTAGTGTTTGTGTGAGAGGGGGCGAGGGGGTAGTATATATGTATGTGTGTGTGTGTGTGTGTGTGTGTGTGTGTGTGTGTGTGTGTGTGTGTGTGAGTGAGTGAGTGAGTGTTGTCGGCATGATTGATGCTGCTGAATAGGTGTCGCTGTCTGTGCTGAACCCATGTCCCTCTGCAGCCCTCCAGCTCAATCACCACTGAAAAGGAACATTGGAGTCTTTGTAAGCACCTGTCAATCAACTGCCCAAATGTCCCTCTCAGGCTGCCATCCACTGAATGACCATGGCCTCTCTCACATGACTCAAGAACTAGAACGAATTGATGGAAATTTTCTGCATGTGTGAGCTTACTTGTATATATGTGTCATTCTGTGTAATAGGAATGTGTAATTCTATAAAGGTCTGAATCTGGATGAACGGTTAACACAAAGAACTAAACTCCAGCAATGTCCTTCAGAAAACCCATTTACACCAAGGTCACAACTAGCCTAAATGACTATACTGGCTATTATTAATTACAAGCTTACTGCTTTTTATTGAATGCTGCTATGCAAGACAACATTCCCGTTTAGCACTGACTGAATTGGTCCAAATATTTTAGAACAACATAAATATTTCTCTTGGTTTGCTAAGATAATATGTAATGACAAAAGTTTTTGTTGTATGTTATTAAAAAACAAACAGAATTTCTATAGCCTGGATCATTTAAATAACTCTTTGAAAGCATTTTGAATGTAGCAAAATGATAATATTTCAGATAGGTAACATCTTAGCCAGGGGGTATTCCAAGTACGTGGTTTAGTGCCAAACCTGGGTAAGTTAACTTAGAATAAGGGGTAAACCTCCTAATAGAAGAGCTGTATAGCTTCTTTCTCCTAACAAAGTAATGCCATTGGGCTATTGTTGTAGGAGGTTTACACTTACTCTGAGTTAACCCAGGGTTGTCTCTAAACCACGTACTTGGAATACCCCCTAGGACACTGAAAAAGTCAGAAGCAATAACATTGCTCTAGGCTCTTCCTGAACAGCCCTGCTCATATTGACAGTGGCAATAAACAAGAATGTCCTGTGGAGCAACACTGCCACCTGCTGGACACAAATGCACAAACGCGAGTGCGTTTCCATGCCGACTAACTGGCAGGCCAGCATTTTAACCTTATACAACAGTAAACAACACACTCCTGTGAACAATACCATTTCACTGTCGTATGATTCAAGTAATTGTATTTGCATTGCTTAAACTACAGTGTATAATTCATACATAAAACCAACTGTTCATATTGACTACCAAAAATACCGGTCCAACCAGGGATGGATTACTGCACGGGCCTACCGGGCCCAGGCCCAGGGGCCCATGGGGTCAGGGGGCCCTGAAGCCCAAGTTTTTGCATGGAATCATTGCCTCAATATCAACAAATCAGGATGTAGGCTATGAATCTGATTGAATGTAGTAAATGCACCAGAATACAGGAAATCACATCAAACAAATAAAAAAAATTCTGGGGGAGGACTCCCAAACCCCCCCTCCCACATATGCGACAATATGTGGGGGGCCTTTAAGTTCATAATCCGCCCATGGGTCCAACAGTAGGAACTCAGTGCAATAAAAGTCAGTACACATTACTGAGATTCAAATCTTTTATTTCTTCAATGCATCATATGTCTCCCCATATTTGTTTGACACCCCTGATCAATCTATCTATCTATCTATCTATCTATCTATCTGTCCATCTGTCTATCTATCTATCTATCTATCTATCTATCTATCTATCTATCTTTTAAAAGACCCTGAAGGTGTTCTACTGGATTGGATTGGATGAAATCAGGTGACACTTGGGCAGATCATAATTTGTGCTCCTCTTTAGAAACTGTTGCACAACTGCACTTTAAATTGTCAACATACTCCTCTTGTGCCTCTGGAGAAAATGATTAATGCCAACCAGCATTTCATAACAACAGGCATTATAAATGTTACTGTTTCTGCATTACTGTTACCACACTGAACATAGCTGTACATTGTGTACATATCTGTCTTTTTTTCACATTTATTCTGTTTTCTTATTTTATATTCTGTTAATACACTGCATATATCTATACTATTCTTACTACTATTATAATGTTACTGCTATTACATTGCACATATACCAAATTTCCCTCACAGGATCAAAAGAGTATATATACTTATGCTTATATTTATATCTGTACATGTTCACATTGTTCATATTACGGCATATTATTCTTCTCTCAAGGTAACTGCTAATACACTGCACATATTTATATTTAATGTATACTTCACATCTTGTAAATCAACTGTATACTACTGTCTACACTGCACTATTATTGTCCTGTCTATGAACCACCTGCCTATACTTTGTATCACATTGCACTTTTCTGCTTTTTTTACACTTCTGGTTAGACGCAAACTGCATTTCGTTGTCTTTGTACTTGTACTAGAATGACAATAAAGTTTATTATTATATTAAATCTAATCTATTCGAATTAATGGTGCCATCAAATGCCCCTCCCCCTGTCCTTGAGCCTTAAAAGCAAGAACAGCAAAAGATCAGAGTCACTTTGATCTCAGGCTTGAGCAGTAAAAAGGCCTCGGCCTTATGACCTCAATGGCACAGCAGTAAAGTTGTCTGAAGTTGCATTTAGTCTTTTTTTGCAGGGGGATTTTATGCAGATTTGCACCACAGCGGCACCTGCATTTAGTCTTTAACCATGCATGCATTAAGGAAGTATTCAGAGTCCTTTGTTTTGCTTGCATTGTTTGTTTTTGTTTTCACTTAATAAACCCCATAATAAACAGTTGAAACATGATTTTATCATTTACAGCAAGTGCAGCAAAACTGAAATATGTGACATAAGTGATTCTACAGGCCAAACAAGTCACATTAGTCAATTTTTCAAAATTAAGTAATTATAATATTACAGTTTTTCTCAGTCGCTTTGGTGCTTTTCTCACATCACTATTAACATTTGCACAGCAGTTAGTGCATTTCTCAAAACAATTAGTGCAAACTGCAAAACCTAGTGGATAACCTGCAAAAGCACGTCAATTGCTCAAAATGGATAGTCCATTCCTCAAAAGCAAGTATTTATGTCAATGAAACAGTGTCATCAAAATGAGAAGTCTTGACACCATCGTTTATGAACAAGATAGTAAAATGGCTTTGTCATGTTTTCATTATGACAGTTTATGCTCTCAGTGTTTTCCCATGCATAAAAAGGTCAGAACTCCGTGACACTTGCATGCAATTCTACAGCATTGTGACAGAATTTGATAACTAGTTCACCAATTTTGTATGTAACAACTCAAACAATGAAATGAAGACTGTTAGTTTTATTGGGAACGACTATTCAGCATCCATAAGTATAGTTCATTTTGACTGACATGACAAAGCAACTGATACATGTTCAAAAGCATTTGCAATTTGTTCAGAGGAAGGATAAATTGCTACTACGATGTGCACAAATTACTAAATGTTGTGGAGGTTGAACTAATAGTTATGAGAATTTTCATTCTGATCTGAGAAAAGTACCAAAGCGACTGAGAAAAACTGTAACCAGTAGGCCACTGAGCTAAGGTCAGATTATTGCATTTCATGTTAAGTCAGAAAAGGATAAATATGCTTGTTATGCTTACATCCGGCATCAGTTTAACATCACTTTTATTTTATTTTCCACCACTTGGGTTTATGTGTCTATTGAATACCATTCACTTACAATATATGTCTTGTATCTCACATCACGCTGTTGACTTACTTTATAAACCAATATACTGTAATCATACCACCAAGAAATATACACCCAGAACTAAAGAAATATCTGAACACGAGGAAGACTATAAAAATTACAGCTGCACTGAGAGTTCCTAAGAACACAGTGGCCTCCATAATTCTCAGGGGAGTGGGGACTTGTTGAGAGATATGACCACAAACCTGGCTGGTCCCTCTGGCTGAGCTCCAGAGATCCCGAGATGGGAGACACAGAAGGACGACCATCATTGCAACATTTTCGTGACCTCCTCTCCTGAGAGGCCAGATGGAGTCCTGTCCTCAGTGGAAAAAAACAGTCTGCTTGGGGATTGCAAATAAAAAAAACCTAAAGGACATGAGAAACAATATTTTCTGGTCTGATGAAAACAAGTTCTAACTATTTGCCCTCAATTCTAACCATCATGCTAACATCATTGTGTGTGGAAAGTTGAAGTTGAAATTATATGTAATAAACGAGGCTTGTGCAAAATTCCAGAATTGAATTGAAACTGGCTCTTAAATTCCAATTCAATTCTTGAATTTCTCTTGCATTTCAAGAGAAAGGTAGCAAACAGGAAGCAGAATTGCAATTTGAATTTTGCACAACCCTGTAATAAACACACACATATACGTATATATCGCTAAGGTAGGCTTACAGCTCTCTATGAGAGAGCATGTTAGTAACATTCAAAAGGACAACAATGGGAAAACACATGGATGGACTAGTCACTAGTGGTTAGAAATGCCTTAATTTATGTGATAATACTTTAGGCTACAGGACAATTTTGATCAGCAAAACATGTATACAATGCCACTCACACCATTCCCAGGCTCCAACAATTCTATTTTCCAAAGCAGCACTACAGATTGACATTGTTTTTGAGGAATTTACAACAAACAACAATCCCTGTTGCCCCCCAACAACACAAACAACAACACAGGCATTGTCACCATACACCTCATTCAGAGCACAGCTGGCTCAGGTAGCCAATGTTCTCAACTCCTAAGGTGTTTGGCAATGTCTTCCAGACGTCTCCATGGTAAGCCAGTGGAATAAATGGGTAATGTTGCAACAATGCATTGGTGGCAATGTTGCAACCACCATTTTAAAAGGTTAATTAGCTTGATAGATTGATGGAAACACAAAGGAATGTTCCCTGGTGATGTAATGGCCCAATAACAGTTCAAGAAGACTCGTTATTTTTGTCATGCGCACACTTGTGGGTGATAAAGGTAGGCCTACTGCCAGGAAACTTCTTCACTCAAAAACATTGCAGACGGCGCAGTGTGCTGTACCATTTTCCACCGGCAGATGGCATGAAGACGTTGCGAGAGATGAAGATAAGAGGGCAATAAATAGAATCACATTTTGTTCAACGATAACATAAGGAAGATGTTATAATATAGACTATAGAGGCTATATGTAGGCTACATTTACAACAGTTCAATGAGTTCACAGTTCTTATTTAGAATATAGTTCATATATCATTTGAGATATGCCTGTATGCCTGTATGCTTGGCTGATATATTTCGCTGTCCAGTCCAGAGTTCAAAATATGTGACCCATATTACAGGCTAAACGTGGTCTATAGTCTAGCCTAGTGCTGTTTTAATTAAAGTGTTGGGAAAACGTTCGGTGGTTTCCCCCGTCGGCTCAGCTGTGTTCTATATTGCCGACGACGCTCTGCAACTGCAATGCCAACTCCCTTCACCTAATGAAGGCGGAAGGGAGACAAGCGCTTTTGCTTGCGCATGCTCAGATGGGTTGTTTTTTTACCAAACGGTGCTATAAGACGGCAGAGACACCCTAGTGTAAACCCGTCTGTGAACAGAGACTACTGAGACTAGACGTGTAGATAACAGCTATCCAGGCTTTTAGGAAAGCCTTGAAAACTAAATGACTTGCCATAGATTATAGCACTGATCCAGCCTGCAGCCTCCCTGCATGGCAAACTTACTTACTGGTCAGTGTTTGAAAGATCACGCTAATGTTGTAGTGAGGTCTGAAGTTTTTTTTTGTAAGATCTGAATTAATTTCTTACCACCATGGTGCTCGGAAAGGTGAAGAGCTTCTTTGTGAGCTACGACTGTCTTAATGACAGCAATGTCCCCGTTTTCGCCAGTGGGGACTCGGTGTCAGGGAGAGTTATCATCGAGGTCACCGGAGAAATTCGGGTGAAATCCTTGAACATCCACGCCAAAGGACTGGCTAAAGTTCGATGGACTGAATCTCGCAATGCTGGATCCAACACTGCCTATACGCAAAATTACACCGAAGAAGTGGAGTATTTAAACCACAGAGACATCCTAATTGGACATGATCGAGGTAAGAATAATTTTAAATTTGTGCTTATGTAGCCCAAGTTAGTGCACGTACTGGGCTGTCAGTCAAAGATGCTTCATTCGCTCTGCTTCTGTAGCAGCCTACCATGATGTTGTTGACTGACATGGAAAGATGGTTATTTATTGTCCACGTTTAGGTTAGTTATTTGACGTCTTATCACGACACTGTAGACAGTAGAACCTATAATTGTAATTAATTAGAAGCAAATTTTACATTGTATTCTACTGCAAAAGTAGCCTCCACTTCATAAACCACTGCAGAATATCAGAGACCATCAGCAGGGATGCTTGTAACATATAGGCTATGTTAATGAATGGGACTCGGATGAAAAACAACGGGGGAAAAACTGAAATACATGCTAACATCCTATCAAAACCCACTGAAGAGCTTCGAATTTGATCGAATACGATGAAGAATCGTATGCGGGACCACACCACTGCCCCACCAACATCTCGTCATCATTTGAGATAAAGTCGGTAAAATAAACGTTGTTAGACATAAAAGTTACAATCAGCCAAACGTAGGGTGATGTTTTAGCACTAAACCTTAAATTATCGGCACAAAAGACACTTTGTAACATGTCGAGAATGTCATTTTTAGATGGTTCCAGTAAGTTTGCACCTTTTGTTAGAAGCGGTTCAAACCTGTTCAGAAACTGGATGGTGGAGAGGGATGGGGGGGCAGTGGGGGAAGCAGACTCTGCACGCTGATTGGCTGAAGTACTCGTGTGTCTTGGATGACCTCATGTCTTTGCAGAAAGTGACAGAGGACTCGGCAACTTTGTTGGCGTATTCATTCCATTGCCTTTGATAGCTTGTTATTGAACATAACCATTAACTAATGCATTGCATAAGTCATTTCATTTAGCCTGTCAAAATGTATTTGTGTTATGTAAACCACGGAATACAGTTTCATGTTTTCTGCAGCAGCGTAGGTTATAACCTAAGAAAACGTCAATATGGCTGGATGTTCCAATTGAAATAGGTTTATGTTCAGCATGATGTTTGATGGTCGTTTGTGTTGGTCTGGGTTGTGTTTTGTATTGTTTTTTGTTAACATCTCTGTATGCAGTTCTTCACCTAACGTTTTTTGTTTGTTCTGGAAACTATTTGTATAAAGACCTGTAAAGGACAATAGGCATGCAAGTGGTTCTGAATTTTATATGTCGACATTCGCTTGTGATCTGGAATGATGCTTTCTTTGTAAATTAATGTAAATGTTGGTCTGGGTTGAAGACAGAATCTATGTAGTTGTTGCGGTTGAAGATTAATAAAACAGATTTGATTGGAAACTCAACTTTTTTGTCCTCGTTTTTGATTGATGTGTTCCGTTATTTCTTCTTGCTATTATGGGTTCTGCATGACTTTTAGAAGGGGTTCACTCATAGCGTTTGGGTCAAATGAATGTGGCTGGCTGAGCTAAGCGGCCGAAACCCATGCAGCAGTACACATGTCCCCTACAGAGGGGGCTGTACCCAGACAGAGAACATGTTGGGCTGCGCCAACTGAAAGCCGCCTCGTAATGTATGCATGAGGAAATCCGGCTGAGCGAAGCTGCTTGCGCCGGTTTAGTCCGGTCCTCTCTGGCTGGAAGCTGCCTGACTGACAGCCGGGTGGTTGTTTACGGCACTTCTGCTGCCGCTGAGACCATATGGGATTGCTGAGGTGGCAGGAAAAAGACCTAAATAAGGAACAGCCCGAAATAAATTCGAACAATAGAATATGTGTTATACAATTCTCGAAGAAGAGTGTGTTTTAAACTGAAGAAATAAAAGGGGTTTTAGTTTTCAAGGACTTTGCTTCCTTTGTTCCCCACCCTGTGACACAAATCTAGTTATTTGATGGCAATACTTACCAAATCCAGTCTAAGCACACACACACATTTCAATTCACACAAACCAGAAATGTTATTTCATACCGATATTCTTCCAGTGAAAGAAAATATAGTTGATATTCAATGCCACTCCCTTTTGTTAAGATTACTTGTTTTGATTGTATTCTGTTGGGGATGTATTTTATCTTTCTTTTGGATAATAAAATATATTTTCAACTAGGGATGAATATTTGTCAGTTTCTTTGGTTCTCTTTTTAAATATTTCATTGTGACATTGTTTGAAAACAAATTGTGTACTAAGAGAACAAAGTGGAGCTCTCTCTATTTCTTCCTTCTTTTCTTTCTCACTCTATCTCTCTCTCTCTCTATCTATCTATCTATCTATCTCTCTATCTATCTATCTATCTCTCTCTGTGTTTTTAGGAGGCTTGAGGTAAAGATTGTTCCAGGTATGGTATGCATGTATTTGGAATTTTCTTTTCCTTTTCTTCCAGATGATGAGAACCCTGAAGAAGGACTGACAACCCTTCACACCGGAAGACACGAGTACCCGTTCAGCTTCGAACTCCCTCAAACGTGAGTCTCTCTCTCTCTCTCTCTCTCTCTCTCTCTCTCTTTCCCTACACGTGGTTTTTGTGCCGTTTCTCAATTAAACATCTTGACTGAAGCTTTTGTTAACCGTGACACTTTGTACTTCACTTTGGCAACCCATTCATACATGTTTTATCGGGCTCAGAAATGTCCCAATGTAAACATAATTGTAGCCTGTATATTTCAGTGATATCCTTTTATTATAGCCGTTTTTCTCTCTCTTTCTCTCTCTCCCTCCCACTCTCTCCCTGTCCTTTCTCGCTCTCTCAGGGCCCTGGCCACCTCTTTCGAGGGGAAGCACGGTAGCGTGCGCTACTGGGTGAAGGCAGAGCTGCACAGGCCGTGGCTGTTGCCCATGAAGGTGAAGAAGGAGTTTACTGTCTTCGAGCACATCGACATCAACACTCCGCTCCTGCTGGTGAGACCTCATTCACACCTCATGCCTTACAGGAGACACCGGGGAGGAAGGGAGGGGGCAAAAACCACTACTGGATGTTTGTAAAATGGCCTCCCATTGGAACAAGGCCACTAAATGGTGTTGATTTTGTTTGATAGTTTAAATTAAACATTTTATACAGTTTTAAATTTGACATGTTATACAGTTTTTTCCACATACCGGTATGCAAATCTAAACTAAGTACATTTCGATGTTGATGCTTGTGTTGGTTTGACTTATACATTACAGAGGGCTTGTTAAAAACATGTTATTTTTGTCTTGATTCTCATACAAAACAATGGCAATATGAGACCACCCCTAAATTCAAGATATTTCACAGTTCTTTCTTTGCATTCTGTGCTTTAATCTCATAGTTCTGTGTTTTCATCTCATGGTTAAATTGGTTGTTTCCCTTCCCTAGTCTCCCCAGGCAGGCACCAAGGACAAGACTCTGTGCTGCTGGTTCTGCACCTCTGGTCCCATCTCCCTAAGTGCCAAAATCGAGAGGAGAGGCTACACTCCTGGTCAGTTTCACTCATCAGTGCTTCTTTAGTTTCTCACAACACCATCATATGCATTAACATTCCATTCCATCAATGCATCTTTAGTCACAGCTCGCACAAGGCAATAATATAGGCGTATATTATGACTATACACTGAAACCCTAAATGCACAGTGACCGATTGTGCTTTGCATAGAGTGTGTACATATTTATATTTAGTGTTCATGTTCTCTAGTTTGTTTTAGTTGTAACGCAAAACAGTTGAATTGGATTTGGAAAGGAGCTGAGTGTCTGATGTGTCTTCCTTTGGTCATTTTTAGGCGAGTCGATCCAGATCTTCGCCGAGATCGAGAACTGCTCGTCTCGCGTGGTCGTGCCAAAGGCAGCCATCTACCAAACCCAGACCTTCTATGCCAAAGGGAAAGTGAAGGAGATCAAGCAGCTGATCGCCAACCTGCGGGGAGAGCCTCTGCCCAGTGGGAAGACCGACACCTGGAACGGCAAGATGCTCAAGATCCCGCCAGTCTCACCCTCCATCCTGGACTGCAGCATCATCCGGGTGGAGTACTCGCTCATGGTGAGCCACCTGTTCTACAACGTGTGTATGCGTGAGTGTGTGTGTGTGTGTGTGTGTGTGAGAAATACCTTGGTTGGTGGGGGAGAGGGGTGGGCATAAAAGTAAAAATACTTGGTTAGAATTCTCACTCAGGGCAAACCTGTTCTAGAACACCCGTGTGTGTGTGTGTGTGTGTGTGTGTGTGTGTGTGTGTGTGTGTGTGTGTGTGGAGGTCAGAGAGGGTGTTACTGGTGCAACACCCCCGTGTGTGTAGATGGGGAGGGGGTGAAATATCTGGGTGGAATTCTTGTTCATGGTAGCCCCCTTTTCTAAAACGCCCGTTGTGGGTGGGTAGGGGGTGTTGGTGGTCATAGAGGACGTTACATGGTGCCACCAGGCTATTTATAAACTGGGTTGAACTGGAATGGAAATTGCGCAGTGGCACTCTCTCTCGCCCCGTTGGCCCGTTCCTCCTCTAGCCGTGCTGCGCTGCGCTGCCCTGCCCTGCCCCGTGCCGGGCTGCTAAGAGGATCAGGCATTAAATATAGGTTACTGTGTCCTGTTTACCCAACCGGCCTTCCTTCCTTCCTCCCCTGTGGCAAGCCCCGTCTCACGCGTCTCGGTGTGGCAATCCCTTCCCTTTAGCATGATGTGGCATCAGTTAGCCATCTCGGGCCAAGATTTATGACTCAATGGAAAATTACTGACCAATGAACACTAGTACTGACTCGGGGAAACACAGGCTTAGCACAGAGTGGAGCTTCTTATCCAAAACCTTTTTTCTGTAAACTGGTCAGCTTTTTTTGTTTTCATTGTTGCTGTAGAGTTGCCCATCACAGTAGCCCAAAATGTCACCCAATTTACTGTTGGCGTAATTCAATGTAATCACAAGCTTTAGCATCAGTGTGTTGGCACACAGTTTCTGCGGAGAATCCAACCTCCTAACGGTGTGTGTGTGTCTGTTTGTGTGTTGTGCACAGGTGTACGTGGACATCCCAAGAGCCATCAACCTGTCGCTGAGCCTCCCACTGGTCATCGGGACCATCCCCCTGCACCCGTTTGGCAGCAGGACGTCGTCCGTCAGCAGTCAGTGCAGCATGGCCATGAGCTGGCTGGGCATGGCACTGCCTGAGAGACCAGAAGGTACGCTCCTGTGCCAGTATACACACACACACACACACACACACACACACACACACACACACACACACACACACACACACACACACACACACACACACACTTACACTACACCACACGTGCACAAACACACGCTGCGCAGCATACACTTCCACAATCACACGCACATCATCGAGCAAGATACGATCAGGTGACATAACCTGTGGCGGAACATACTGTAACATAAATGAGCCCTTTATCTTTAAGACCCAGAGTGTTATCTAACGTAACCTAATCTAATCTAATCTAATCTAACTCATTGTTATCTAATCTCTCCAACCCCCCAGCTCCCCCCAGCTACTCGGAGTGTATCAGCCAAGAGCAGAGACCTAGCCTGGACCTCACGGCGGCACGCGACGAACTGGAGGGTCCGCTGTTCGCCTACATCCAGGAGTTCCGCTTTCAGCCACCACCGCTGTACTCCGAGGTAAGAGGAGACTCACCGATGGGAGGGCCCATAGAGTGGTCAGCAGAAAAAAATATCTGAAGGAGGCCTTGTCATATCTTAATAAAATAAATACATCATTTATTATTTATAATTAATATATCAAAATAAATTAGATCATTGAGATGAGAGCTTCATTGATGTAGAGTAAGTGATGATGAGTCCTGAAGAGAACTTGTGTTTAATGTTTTTTTTTTCTTTCTTTTGCCAGATTGACCCCAATCCAGAGCCCGGCTGCTGGACCGAGGAGAGGCGTCCGGACTTGTGTCCGTCTCGCTGAAGCGTCCCCTGCTGCCTGTCCAGAGCTGTCAGGCTGTTTTTCTCCTCGAGACTACGACGCCTCCTCCATCTCCACACCCCAGGCCAGTGCGGGCCCAGGGGCTCAGAGACCCTGCAGGAGACCAGAGCTTCCCCTACAGAGGCAGCCCAGGAGTCTCCACCCAACCCGAACAAGCCTGCTCGCCCAGCCGAACCCGAACCCGGGCCGGAACCACAACCTGGCCCTTGGCCCGCTCGCAACCGGCTGGCACACGATTAGGCACCTGCTTGCCCATGGAGGGGACTACCCACTGATGGTTTAAACTGTGGCACACGCTGAACGACATATTATAACTATTACTTTACTATTATTTTTTTGTTGTTGCCTGAGCAAAAACTGAAAGAGAAATTGTGCCCTTGTCTCCTCCCTCCCTCCTATGCCCCCTTGTGATCCGCTCCGGATCACCATGGACACCACCAGGCCTGCGTTACGTTGCGTTGCGTTGCGTTGCGCAGGGCAACAGGGTTGGAGACACTCCTCCTGCCTCTGAAAAACGATTTTGCACATCTTGAGTTTTTCTCTTTTTGTTGTCAACGTTGTTGTTATTGTTGTATAGCAGCAGGGTTTGTGTGGTTCACTCCTAAAGCGCCACTGTTAGTGCATCCAGTGCCCATACGCTCTAGAACAAGACTTGCGGGCTTTAGGCCGTAGAGCCCAAGTAGAAGTCGATCGGGTTGCGCAAACCGAACGAAAGACAATACAGAGAACAAAAGAAGAGAAAAGACGCTCCAGAGGAGCGCAAAAGAAGAGAAGAGGCTATCTCCTTTTTTTTGTTGTTTTAAATCGACCAGCTGTCTGACTGACTAGATAAGTAGTAGCCTCTTCGACAGTTTTTTTTTTTTTTTTTTTTTTTTTCTTTCTAGAAGCTTCCGAGCTGGTCGTGGTTGTGTGTGTGTGTGAAGTGCAGGATGTGTTTGCAGAGCTGAACTGTATGGTCAGGGATCAGAGGGAGGGGGTGAAAAGAGAGAAGGACTCCTTCCTCCTCCTCCTCCTTCTCCTCTTCTTCCTCCTCCTCCTCCTCTTGAGGGGTGTGGGATGAGACACAATCGTGCCCTGTGCCTTTGAGCTGTCCTCGCACACCACGTTGCCTTTCCACAGAGCTCACACACACACACGTGCGCATCACTGTCCCATCAATCTCTCTGTCTCTCTCTCTCTCTCTTTCTTTCTCTCAGGTGTTCTGCTCACTTGCCAAACTTTTAAGACGAAAGGTGACACACGCTCACCCTTTCTCTCTTGCTCTCTTTCTCTCTCTCTCTCTCTCTCTCTCTCTCTCTCTCTGTCTCGATCTTAACTGCGCTGTCAGTCAACACAAAAGGCAGGATACCAAGAGAAGTTTCAGGAAAACCCTGCACAAAGATGATGCGAGAGAAAAAGAAAAAAAAAACGAATGACATTCCTCTTTTAGTCCTAATTCTTTCTCGTTACTCGACGAAATGACTCCTACAGATAGTCATGGATGACGTCGAGTCTACGGTGACCCGGACATTAGTTGAACTAGACTGTACCATTAAAGCACAGTTGAATTAAAGCGAAGCGCAGAACGCGCTCCTCGATGAGTTCTACATTAGTTTTTCACACTCATTCGATGACGCGCAAGACAAGTTGGAGTTTGGCTTTTTCAGCCTTAACTGTAATAAGCACTTTTATTTTGTTATTGTAAGCGTGAGTGTGTGCGAAATTAATCACACCATATTGAAAGCATTGCAACTACGCGGGCATGATTTAGTAAAACAAATTAGGTAGACTTTTGTCATTTTTTTTATTTATGAAAGTTTACAAGTTGTTTTGTGTTTTTTTTTTTCTTTTCTTTTTTATGGTGACCATGTCTATGTGCTTTTTTGATGAACGAAATGTTACTCAAGACAGTGCAGCTCTCTGTTGAGACGATCGGAAGACAAACACATGCCTGCGTGGCCTTGGCACAAATCCTTTTCCTCGATTCAAGCTTTGTTGTTAAAGACTACGTGCTTATCAGCCAGGTTTTGTTCTCTGGGTTTTCTCGTCAGGCTATTGCAACTCTCAGTCAAAAAAGGGAATAATTATCGTCTCGACAGCGTTTATTTTGTGGCTGAAGCAGCGTCCTTTTGCGTTTCTCCTCCTGCGGTCTGCACGCATGCATGGGTTGCCGACTTGCTCACGGGCAGTTTTGTTGTGACAGATGCTTCATTAGCCGCGTGGCTTAGCTCTTTAAGTTACTATGTTGACTTGCACGCCCCTTGAAAGGTCGAGCATGAAAAGCGTGAATGCACTTCTGAATGATATAGCTCCATACATAGATATATATACACATATCTATGGCTCCATACCTGACGATGACACAAGATTTTGTTTATCTTACCTCCCGAGTGTGAATTAAGCTTATTCTAAGTTTTAGAAACAAAAAAAGTGCAATATTATTTTAGTATATATATATATATATATATATATATATATATATATATATATATATATATATATATATATATATATATTTCCACTATTTGTACAGTTTCATATCTTTTTTGTTTTGTTTGTTTTCTGCTTAATATTATTATCATATTTTGTCTGTATTATGCCAGTTGATGAATGTTTTATGTTACAATTTTGTTCTTGATCTTCCTTGTGTTCAAATAAATAAGCCATTTTTGAAACTCTTGTTGTGTCATTATGTTGTAGGGATGTGGTACTTTCTCTGTGATGAACCAGTCTGTATCTAAAGTTATCACCCCCCCCCCTCCCCAGTCAAGCCATATATTTAATTGATTAGTGAGAATAGGTAGGGGGTTGGGCCACACATTTTTATTAGTGTTAACAGGATCATACACATTAACTTAATCCACATCTTCTTAATAAAATCCCATCGTCAACAACATTAAGCCTCATACGGCTCACTGAATCTTCATACACTCCAGTGAAGTTACTGAATCTTTAGATATTTCAGTGAAGTTACTGAATCTTTATACACTCCAGTGAAGTTACTGAATCTCTAGATATTCCAGTGAAGTTACAGAATCTTTTAATACTTCAGATACTCCACTGAAGTTACAGAATATTTCGATACTCCAGTGACACACATGCACACACACACACACACACATAGCAGCAGCAGCAGCACACAACAGCTGTCCACAGGCTCAGTTTCAACTCCTCTGTGGTGTGCTTGGAGACTCCTCCCAGGTGTGTGAAGGGACCCACTTTCACAACCAAAGCATGTGGCCTCCTAAACACGCCACAACCAAAGCATTTGGCAACCGTCAGACCCTCCCTTCCTGAAGACACCACACGATTTATGATTGTGTTATTATTTACATACAGTTTGTTAATTGCATTAGCACAGGAATGAGGGCACCACATTTTTGTTTTTCTTAACCAGACACGAGCAGCTTTAACTTATGTAACTCCCAATCCAAACCAATTTTTTCCACTTGCTATTTGTATCACTCAGCTTTCCGTAGAGCTTCATTCTTTGGACTAAGGCACCTCTTTTGTAGTTTTTTAGATTAAAATATCAACCTCTTTCTGTTTCTTTCTTGTTTGGTACATTTTAATAGCTTTGATACTTATTTATTAACCTCCCAATAGCTTACAAAGTTCACAGTTAGTTTTTAACTGTGAGAGCTTGCTGCGCACTTCCTGAGCGTACTTTCAGCCTGCCATCTGTTTGTGAACGAACCCGCATGGCAACGCACTCTCCACACGTCACACGCCCAACTCCACTTCCTCTGGATGTTCGCGCTGCGATGGCTGTGTCAAAACAAACAGCGTGCCTATTTGTCTCGTCTCATCTCGTCTCTTCTCGTCTCTTACACTCCAGCAGGTGTGCTGAGCTCCTGCCGAGCTCCTGGCCTGAGCATGTGAGGACATAGCACGCGTCCACTACTCTAAATTGAGCCGCTGCATCCATACGGCACCCAAGTCACAGTACCAACAACATACACACACACACACACACACACACTCACGCTAAATCAAGCTGCCGCGTCCTGCACCCTGGCCACAGCACTGGCCGTAAAATAAGGAAGTGGTGACAGAGGGATCAACACTCAAAGCCAACCAGGGCCCCAGACATGCAGGCCCCGCATTCTATGGGAAACTGGGACACATTGCGTGGGCCAGTAAAGGCCGAAGTCAAGCAGCCTCGACCCGCCACATGTCCAGCCAGTGAGGTGCATCATGGGAGATACTGGGAGATGTGTGGGTAAAATGTGTCCTAAATAATGTAATAATAATATATACATTGTCTGTATATTGTCAATACTGTATATTGTGTATTGTTTGTAAGTTATACTAAACATTGTCTAAATGTATACAGTATGTTGTCTATGCTGCTAGAGTGACACCAACCCCTAGACCCAAACTCCACGTGTGTACTAATTCACTTTTAATTATTTTTTAAAATAGTTTAATGTAATCAATTCATCTGAGTGTGATTCTGATTCTCTGCAGGAGGAACACACACTGGGCCGCAAATTCCTTGTGTGAACTAACTCACTTAGCCAAATGACCCAGATTCAGATTCTGCCTGACATGGGCGAGTGTCTGGACACAACGTACGATGATACTGCTTGAAAGAGACCGCTTGAAAAGAGCTACACGACCACATGCTACATTCCTCACTGACCACATCTGCCATTGGAGAACCTCTTGCTATTCTGACAAGATTCTGGAACTTTTTAAATGTGGACAGAATTCTAGAAGTTTCAGAATGGAGACAGATTTCTAGAACTCTAGAAATGGAGAATGCTGGGAAGCAGCTGTTTAATCACTAAAGGGCAGTGACAGGCTGCTTCAGGGCTGGGCGCTCCCCTGTTCCCCTCGAAGGAAATGGCTTTTCCGCTCAACTCTTCACACATCCCTGCAAAGCAGCAGACCCTTGCTCCCCTCACCGGTCAGCCAGATGGCGAGACGGGACAAGGACGGCCTTGTGTCTGTGCGTGCAGACTGGACTCCGAGGCCTTTTGCTGCAGACAGAACAGACACACACACACACACACACACACACACACACACACACACACACACACACACACACACACACACACACACGCACACACACACATACACACACACACACACACACTAACACTCACACACACACACACACACACACACACACACACACACACACACACACACACACACACACACACACACACACACCGACAGACACAGACACACACATGGACTCCGAGACCTTTTGCTGCAGCCAGAACAGAGACGCTATCTCATGCCTTACGGAAATACTTTTAAACCCCATAGACAAACACACATGCAGACACACACACACACACACACACACACACACACACACACACACACACGGACACGGACATACGGACACGGACACGGACACACACAGATAAAAACTATACAAACACACACACAGACAGACACCCATGGGCAAAATAGGTCACTATTGCAGGGAGATTTATAAGTATAAGTAGAAGTACATATACTCTTTTGATCCCGTGAGGGAAATTTTGTCTCTGCATTTATCCCAATCCGTGAATTAGTGAAACACACACAGCACACAGTGTACACACAGTGAGGTGAAGCATACGCTAATCCCAGCGCAGTGAGCTGCCTGCATCAACAGCGGCGCTCGGGGAGCAGTGAGGGGTTACTGTAGGTGCCTTGCTCAAGGGCACTTCAGCCGTCGGGGTTCAAACTGGCAACCCTCTGGTTACAGGTCCGAAGTGCTAACCAGTAGGCCACGGCTGCCCAAAAGATTTCAAGCCCCAGAAGCCCTCTCCTGATGGGGATGGGGGGTGGGGGTCTTGATGGGAGTTTGACCTGACACGACCTGATTCCTTTTTTTAGGGGGGAAATCCGGGGTTGCTTAAAAGCTGTCGCAGTCGCTCATCTGATATCTTAGACTCATCAGTAGGCTCATACACATCTCATATCCTACATGTACAGTACAAACTTATACAAACAGTACCCTTTTTAAGACCCCAGAGATCATCATCCCAGCCCCCCCCCCCCCCCCCCCCCCACACACACACACACACACACATCGCTCGGGTTTCTCTTCATCTCGTACAAATCTTTCACCTTTTACTAAAGATTTCCGAGGAGGGGTATTTTGGTGGCAGCTGTGCCCTACTGGTTAGTGCCTTGGACTTGTAACCGGAGGGTTGCCAGTTCGACCCCGACCAGTAGGAACGGCTGAAGTGCCCTTGAGCAAGGCACCTAACCCCTCACTGTTCCCCGAGCGCCGCTGTTGTAGCAGGCAGCTCACTGCGCCGGGATTAGTGTGTGCTTCACCTCACTGTGTGTTCACTGTGTGCTGAGTGTGTTTCACTAATTCACGGATTGGGATAAATGCAGAGACCAAATTTCCCTCACGGGATCAAAAGAGTATACTTATACTTATACACACATGCACACACATAAACACATACACACACACACACATGAACACATACACACACATAAACACGTAAAAAAGCAACTTCCGCCCCTTTCGTTCGAAAATTCTAAAACAAAGATGTTTTTTAATACTTCAAAGTAACATTTTATAAATGAAACATACATTTTTCAGTAGCCATAGGTGTGTAGATTTTAACAAAATCTGGTTTGGTTCTTACCGGGGCTTTTACTGCCTGAAATATCCGATTTTGTGTACCACGCTCGGAGTTTAGTGCTGGGCTGGTGGGTGCCTATTCCCAACCTTTCTCACAGCACATCAACAGTTAGCCTGAGAATTCTCATCGCAATTCAAAATTCCACTGCCTTACAATACTGCTTACAGCTCTTCGAATCACGGTAAAATGTCATTTTTGGTACATAGCTAAGTTAGCACCCTTTTCTGGATTGTTTTGGATGAACTAGAGTGATGGACACCGAAATTTTGACGATTGGTCCTCTCTCAACTTTTCTGACTCATTTTGAAACGCATTTGACTACTCAGAGTGGCTGCCAACAGGCATACTCAAACATGTCTTAAAACAACCCTTAACGTTCATTTTCAAAACTGTGCAACTCACCGAGTGGTTAGTGGTGTTCGTTGATTTTGGCATTTTGTAAAATCCCTATGATTTCTGTTGGAAGACTCATTGCACGTTGATATTACTGCGCCACCGTCTATGCTTCAGGTTCATATATTAAGCGGAAGTTTATACGTGGTTGTGAGGAGTCTGAAAAAATATTTCCACAATAGCAAATAAGACGGCTGGAAATCATACATTGTGCCGATATATTTGATTTTAATAATCAACGAACACCACTAACCACTCGGTGAGTTGCACAGTTTTGAAAACAAATGTTAAGGGTTGTTTTAGGACATGTTTGAGTATGCCTGTTGGCAGCCACTCTGAGTAGTCAAAGGCGATTCAAAACGAGTCAGAAAAGTCGAGACAGGACCAATCGTCAAAATGTCGGTGTCCACCACTCTAGTTCATCCAAAACAAACCAGAAAAGGGACTCAAAGTGCTAAATACCAGAATTTTCCTTTAAATATTGCTACCAGAGGATGAGAGTGCAGAAGTTGAAGTACTGGTCAAAGTGTGTGTGTGTGTGTGTGTGTGTGTGTGTGTGTGTGTGTGTGTGTGTGTGTGTGTGTGTGTGTGTGTGTGTGTTTGTGTAAGAGAGAGAGAGAGAGAGAGAGAGAGAGAGATCCATCAACCTGATCTGGTCCAAGAGCTGGGTGGCGTGTGTGTGTGTGTGTGTGTGTGTGTGTGTGTGTGTGTGTGTGTGTGTGTGTAAGAGAGAGAGAGATCCATCAACCTGATCTGGTCCAAGAGCTGGGTGGTGTGTGTGTGTGTGTGTGTGTGTGTGTGTGTGTGTGTGTGTGTGTGTGTGTGTGTGTGTAAGAGAGAGAGAGATCCATCAACCTGATCTGATCCAAGAGCTGGGTGGCGTGTTGAGTTCGGTGTGGCCTGATTTTTCCTACATTGAATAATGTGAAGCAGCATGACCCTGTAGACAGGTAATGATGGAGGTCAGCTGATCATCAGTCATCACATCCAAGTTTCTCACAACCTTGGCAGGAGAAACAGTTAAGGAATCATTTTCACTGTTGTTATGGTGTATAGTTTTTGTTTGGCTGGGAAGACCAGCAGTTCAGTCTTAAGGAGGTTTAATTGGAAGTGATGTTCATTCAATCTGAGTGTTTGTGTGCATGTGTGTGTGTGTGTGTGTTTGTGTGTGTGTGTGTGTGTGTGTGTGTGTGTGTGTGTCCGTCTGTCTGTCTGTCTATCTGTGTGTGTATGTTACGTCCCTGTGTGTGTTTCTTTCTGTGTCTGCTTGTTTCTCTCTGTGTCTTGTGTTTTGTTAATTTCAGACAGTCCAGCAGGGGGCTTAATTGTTGGGCCGGCACTATAAAAGGTGCCAGCTGACGCCAATCGGGAGGTCTCTTGGTTTTGGGGGCGTTCTTGGATTTTGGGTTGGCCGCTAATACGCCACACTACACCGCTCCGCTTCGCTGCGCAAGTAACGCGCTCTGGTTTTTGGCCATGCTATTCCCCGAGTGAGAGTCGAGGAAAAGGCTGGGGATTACCTGGGCCAACTTTTGAGGCCTTTCGTTTGGACAGCCTTGTTTTACGTTCATCCATATTTTTCTTATTGTTATATTTTTGTAAATAAATATTATTGAATTTATACTTCCCCCCTTCCCCTCATTGAATTTATACTTCACCCCTAGACTGGGACGTGTGTGTGTGTGTGTGTGTGTGTGTGTGTGTGTGTGTGTGTGTGTGTGTGTGTTGATATGGTTATTCAGTGGTCTGTCCGGTCCAGTAAACCTGTGGCTGAGTTTAGGTCACCCTGCATCTGTGTCAGGGTGATGGAATCAGCCCATTCCCTGCATACTCAGCACCTAGCGTAGCGCCTGGGCTAGTTTAACAGGTTTCTGTTTTTAGACCCTCACCATGTCTCCGTGGCATTAAATGACGGAGCAAACATGAAGTGGAAAGACCCCCCCCCCACTACCCCCTCCCCACTACGAGCACCTCCATAATCCGGTTCTGACCGTGCAAAAGGTCAAGTGGGCCTTATCGGCCCGCTATCTGGTGTTGCTTTGGACACCCAACTTCTAAAAATAAGTTGGTTCAAAAATAATAATCTAACAAACACAGATCATGTGAAAACATGTGTTGAAGGTTATCGCATGGTGATATAAACCCCAACAACCTCAAACACCCAGATGAGGACAGATGCAAATACATATGCACATAGACCACACATACAGTATGCATATACACAGGTGCACAGGTACAAATGCAAAAAGCACACACACACACACACACACACACACACACACACACACACACACACACACACACACACACACACACACACACACATACACAAGAGCACATACAAACACAAATAAGAGCAAAGAGACAGAGACAATACATACACACACACACACACACACACACACACACACACACACACGCACATACAGTATGCACATGCATAGCTGCAAATGCATGAACCTACACACATATGCACTCACACATGTGCACAGACACACACACGTGCACACACACATACACACACACAGAGACAAACAGACACAGACACACACACGCGCGCACACACACACACACTGCTTGCAGCTGCTCAGTGTCCGTCTGGGCACTTGTGATGAGCAGTGGGTCGGGCCGGGCTGAGGCGGCCAGAGCTGGGCTGGAGGAAAGGGAACAGGCTGTTCCGCTGCAGTGCGGGAACAGATCCATCTCACTTCTCCCTCCCTGGCTTGCACTTCCCGCCTCGCTGTACTGTTATTTTTACTCCTCAGCCTTATGCAATCCTGACGCCGCTCTAAAGATGGTAGTAGGACTCCAAATACCCCCCCCCCACACACACACACACACACAGACAAACCCTGATACCCCCCAACACCCCCCCCCCTCCACCAACAGACACACCACCCTTAGCACCCCCCCCCCCCAACACACACACAACCCTCAGCACCCACCCTGAACCCCCCCCCCACACACCAGCCCACACACACACACCCTGAACCCCCCCCCCCCCCCACGGCAGCCCACACCACCCCATCTGTAGGATGTGAGAGAGCCAAACCCCTAGCGGCTGGCCCAACATTAGGAGCCAGCCAGTGCTGCATATTTCCACAGCCGAGAACAAGTCTGTCTGTTCTCCACTTCTCTCTCTCTCTCCCTCTCCCTCCCTTCCTCTCTCCCTCTCTCTCTCTCTCTCTCTCTCTCTCTCTTTGAGACTCCACCCACATTGTTGCCGTAGGGCGACAGAGAGGTTGGCGGCTGATACCCGACACCAGAGTTCCATTTCAGCTGAGTCAGTTTAGCCAGTGGTCAACGTGCAGCCCCGACACACCCCCTTCCACTGGGACTGTTACATATGCGCACATGGTTCCACACTTACATAGACACACACACACACACACACACACACACACACACACACACACACACACAGGGACGTGCACAGGAATTTTGAGGGGCGGTTGCTCTGACCTGAAAAAAGGGCTATAAAACTCATGGGCTATATGAAGGACTGAGAATAACAGAGCCTTTATTAAAATATATATACACTTCTATATAGAAGTAAAACACTGAAATACAGCACTCAATCACCTTAACTAATTACACACATGACTTGAGTCATGAAAATCACCAACATCAATATCCCTGTCAATCAATATCCTATCAAGTCACTGATAGGTTTCTCCAAATGTGGGCTCATCATCTGACCAATTACATATTATTGTTATTGCCATTATCATTATTATTTTAATGCCCACTAGTGGTATTTATGTTCTGCTCAGGCAAGATCTTTGAAATGATAGCCTATGTTTTTTTAGATTACAATTATTTAGCATGCAGCTCTTTAACCCTGTACTTTCTAGCATGGTCCTCTCATCTCATATTTGGTGATCATCACTTGGGCCTACCTGCCCTATGTGCCTCCTCCTGGTCCACATTTTCCTCACATGTTCTGGAGGCTTGTGACTGCTCCTCATCTTAAATGTAATGTAATTATGAAACATTGCCATTAGTAGGCTAAAATATGAGTCTGATTAATTAATCAATTCGCTTACACAGTGTCATGTCATCTTTATCACAGAAAGTTTCTGTCTCACCTGCTGGTTGGCTTTTTCACAGCCAACCCTGCAGTGATGTGCTGCCCTTTGCTGCCTCCCTGAATTGTCTCTCCCATTCCTGAATCCGCCTCTTTTCAGTGGGCATCTTGGCTTCAAACAATACCCAAAATAGTGAATAGGATTTAAGCATTTAACCATTTTGAATAAAATAATTAATGTGATGCATTACTTCCATCATTCATTCTTGCTAAAACAAAATGTGAGAAAGTAACTATCAGCATACATGTAGCTTAGTTTGCCTAATGCAGGGGTGGGCAAACATTTTGGCTCAAGGGCCACATTGGGTTTTGAAAATTGGCCGGCGGGCCGCACAGTAGGCTAGTAGCATAATGTTCAAGTTAGTTCTGCTGCAAAGGAGATAACTAAGAGTAGGCCTATCATCTCTATTTACAGGGGCGGAGCTATGTGGTGGCCAGGGGGGGCCAAGGCCACCACTGGTCAAAGCTTGGCCACCCTGCTGGCCCCCCCAGCTCCGTTCAGTGAAAAGTAAAAAAAAAAGATTGCTGCCATTTTCAACGGTACTTTGAAAGGAAGTGTAGCCTACGGTTCTAATCAAATCGTGAGTAGGCCTAGTGCAGCAGCAGCAGGGGACAATTCAAGTCATCTGTTAAAAACACTTGACAGTAGACTACTACTTACTTAACCTCAGTGACAACAGGTGAGTTGATGATGACTTGGAACATTAATGTTAATAAAATGTTAAAATGTGACACGAATCATAGCAAAGTGAGCTGCGTTGGGCTGTTCTTGTTAGGTAGGCTCTGACATTGACGTGTGAGGCTGATCAAAAATAAGCGGATGCCCGCGGTAACGCTGTTACAAACATATTTTGATAATATTCGGGTGAAATGCAAGCATATTAGGCACATATCTCCGGATGACTTTATAAAAACATAATTTGCTGACTGCGTGTGGTTCTTGCCATAGCTGGTCAGGCAGAGCAGGCTGCTGCGTTGCCTGAGTTCTTTGTTAGCCTACATTGCTCCGGTAATTGCAACGAGATGAAACCTTAACTGCGTGACAGAGCAGAAGTGGGGCTTTCCAACGAGACTAAACACTTGTCTGTGCGATCAAGTATGAAAATACAAAAAACAGGGCTGCCAACTTTTCAAAAAACCTTGGAGTGAGATTTGGTGGGGCCAACCAAAATGTTGCTGCGTAAATTTTTGTTTGGCTCATTCAGCATTATACCGTACAGTAAAAAAAACGTACATCAGTGGTTCTCAGGTGTAGGGACCAGGCATGGATGGATTATGAGCTTTCGGGCCCCTGGGCCCAGATGTATTAAGGGCTCCCCACTAATTGTCGCATATGTGGAAGGGGGGTTTGGGGGTACTCCCCCAGATTTTTTTTAATTTGTTTAATGTGATTTCCTGTATTCTGGTGCATTTTGGGGATGGGCAATACTAAATTCAATCAGATTCATAGCCTACATCCTGATTCCATGCAAAGGCTTGGGCTTCAGGCCCCCCTGACACCTTGGGCCCCTGGGTCTGGGCCCGGAAGGCCCGTGCAGTAATCCATCCCTGGGACCAGGGTCCCAGAGTTATATGAACATTGGTATCAAAGGGATCTAGCCTACTACTAGGACCATGGGCGTCGGAGGCATTGTGAAAGTGGGTTGGATATTTCAGCGGGGGGTATGGGGGTCCTCCCCCAGAAATTTTTTTTTGGACTAGATGCAATTTCCTGAATTCTGGTACATTTTAACAGGTTATTTAGATACTTCTATATAACAAAATAAAGCCAGCCTACGAAATTAATAAAAAGTAAATCATGCATAATTTAAAAATTACTCAATAGGCTACTTGGCTACGCAATAAGGTTTCCATTACAGCACCGCGGACGTTCAATGAACGCATGAAAGCGGATGGTTTGTTTGAAATCCCGACACTCTTTCAACTACATGGAACGTAATAGTGATCATCAAATACCTCCCCAGATTTCAGTGCCCATCAGTCCCAACATTTAACAATATAATCAAACAGTCCAAAAGTAAATTAAATATCAAACTAAACCGAAAATGTCATGCTTTTGAAGGCCTACCAGTATGTCGCTCCAAGAAACGCATGTCTCAAAATAAAACTCGCATAAGAAATAAAGGGCTGTCTCGAATACAATCCTGCCCCTAAAGGCCTGTACTTTGTCTTAAGACCCCGGCCATAATTTGAGGATTTACTGTATCTAAGTAGACAAACTGGCTTCAGATATCCAACAGAGTGAATAGAGATTGTGCAGTCTTAGCTGTGGTTAGTGACGTGATGCTGTTAATGGGGAGTTTTACATAGCCTAGTGTAAACCTATAGGTTATTATTTATTTGGCGTACCTAAGGCTTTTTACCTTATCAAAAGTGAGGGGGATGACTGATCTCTTCAACACTGCGGGGGATTTGGCGCTTGTCACTGTGTGTGTGACCGAAGCGGAATGGGAGAATGCGTGTAACAAAAAAAAAATAAAAGTTTATGAGCGATTTACGCGCAAATGGGAGAATCCAATGAAAATGACAATGAAGCACTAAACAGATGCTGAAAACAGCACTGGTATTTCGCACGGCAAAAGTGGGGGGGGGTCCAAACTAACAATTTTAAAAAGTGGGTGGGTGTTTTGTAAGAATTTAAGAAATGTTTGTATATTTTAACTTTTAAATGCATCAATCAGGTGCACTTTCAAAATAAATTCAGAGGTCAGACTTGCTTATTTTTATGGAAATATTTGTGCTGTAGCCTAAGCTATTTTGCACTTCAGAATTATAACCATGCACACACAGGTGGAATAGTTATAGTGATATTGTAATAAGTTCACAACCACAAAAACATATGCTACATTTCACAGTTCAGAAATGTTCAAAAATGTGTGTACATTTCAGCACTCCATGAAATTATGCAGAAGTGGTCACCTGTGTTATTCAGCTAGTTTATTTAAGATATTGGTCATTGTAATGGCCATAGCCTATAGCCTACATGCTA
Organism: Alosa pseudoharengus; assembly: GCF_046254945.1. Classification (NCBI taxonomy): domain Eukaryota; kingdom Metazoa; phylum Chordata; class Actinopteri; order Clupeiformes; family Clupeidae; genus Alosa; species Alosa pseudoharengus. The sequence goes on along the minus strand of NW_027468609.1, from coordinate 17,505,639 downwards.
TTCCTTTTTCAGGATGTACCCATATGTGAATGTTTGCATATGGCTTATGTCAGGCTTATCAATATTTGTGTCTCGTTATTTTATTTTCTTCATATTTTTGTATTAATGTCACTAGGAAGCATGCCAATATAAATATATTAATTTATCTGTAATGGGATTGGCTGGAACCTGACAATATAAGAACCATGATAGTGGGATAATCTATGGCTGAGCAATTATCAGATATCAGAAGAAAGAGGAGGCACAGGGCTATCCATTGGTACCAAGTATATCAATCCTTCTGGGCTTTAAAAACAGACAACGTGACTGAAAAATAACATCATGTACAAAAATCAACGCTGCACAGCCATTACTCTCGTTTGAATTAGGCCCTACTCACGAACCCGTGATCGGATAGATATGCCACGCATGTCAGATGAAAGAGGAGACACAGAGCTATCATTTGATACCAAGTACATCCTTCTGGGTTATAAAACAGACGAAGTGACATCAAAATAATAACTTCATATAGCTCGACTTACTTACCCCACGTTTTTGTGTGTTGTTGTGGTGGCAAAGCATGTTAATAATCCAACGCTATAATGTGTTTCTCTATGGCATAGCATGTTCATAATCCGGTTTTGAGATCCTAGCAAATTCCTACATGGCATCCAATTCAAGACTCACATTGCATCCCAATTTATTCGACAAAGAAACACCTTTTTCCCTTCACTTTGTTCATGGCTCATTGTTCTTGTTTGTGTATGGCACTTACAATGACCAGGATAAATGCTTCTAACTAAAGGTAGTGAAAAAGCCCTTAAAACAGTCTAGGGTTCTAAGGGTTAATGTCTTAATTCAGAGCCATGTTACTTACAGCCAAGTACTTGGAGTAAAAGAAATATAGTTTTGCCATCAGTATAAGATTAAATATCTGCATACCATATTTGTAGTATTTATTATTGTTCTTTGAGTTAACATCATTTGAATATGACTGATTAAGTAAGGTGCATTATCATAATGTACTTTTTATAGCATTGGCCTATTTATGGAAAATGTGTTGGAGTGGACAACAAACTGTTCAGGTTGTCTGTGAATGGACCTGTGTATCAGTGTTGGCTTTACACAATTTATTGCCATTATTAAAACAGGGTATCCTAATCTTCAAAACTTTTGAGTAGTTTTCATATTGTAGTTTTGATTCCCAAGTGCCACCCCAATAAAAAGTCTGGACCCAGCTGGCCCCCCCTATAAAATAATCCTGGCTACGCCCCTGTCTATTTAACATGATGTTTTGACATTGTAAACGTTCTCTAAGAGTGAAAAGCAGTTTGCGATAAAGCTAACCAATGTCGTCTCTGTCACAGGAAAAAAATAGCGAGCAGCCTGATAACCAAATTAAATGCTCGGTGGGCCGGATGAAAGTGCTTGGTGCGCAGGCCGCAGTTTGCCTACCCCTGGCCTAATGCCCATAGACATAATATACATAGACGCCGCATTGGCTGCTGGAAACAAGAAATGCGGCCGCCATCTTGGACCGGTCATACTCCTCGTTGCGTTGCAGCAGAAAACATAAGATGACAGCACTGTGCAGCATGTTCCTGCTCAAATCGGCGGACCATACTCGGGGGATTTACTTTTCACAAGTAAGATTTAACATTACCGTACTATTGGTTGTATTTTGTATTTTCGAACAATGTGGCCTGTATCATAGCTACATGTATGACCTTTGCAGCAAAAAAAACCGCGTGAAAATCTGTTCGGTATTCAGTGAGGTATGATTAATTTAATGCGCTGACAGCTCATTGCACCAGCCAAAGAGATTACACTGAGTGGAGTGGATGACCGGTCGAAGATGGCGGCTCCAAATCTCGTCAGCGCTAGTAGGGAGTAGCGGTCGATGCGGCGTCTATGTATATTATGTCTATGCTAATGGCTATGTGGTAATGGGCTGCTTGTCTGCGAGCTATCTGTCTGATTATTTAGGCGAAACGTGGCAAACTCAGCCTGGATTTATGAAGATTTGAATTAATTTCATAAAACTTGATGATGATCGTTCGTTTGTTATACATCACAAACTCACTTTTTCCGACAACGTGGTTTCGCGAAAATCTCCTTCTAAGGCCGCTCATGCAGGCTCAGCTCAGGTGCCGGTCGCGTGCAGCGCTGCAGCCACGTAAACAGAGTTTGCCCTTCCCCTACTGACTTTCACTTTCGGTGCCCGAATGGAAGTGAATGAGGCTTTGCGATTTTTTTTTATCTAGGCCTATGTGAAATTCTGCATCCATTGTACAATTTATTTATTTATTTATTTTCCTCTCGGAAGGGCAACGTGAGTCGAGAAGGCCATATGGGCAACCTCAACCCCCCTGTGCACGTCCCTGCACACACACACCCACACACACACACACACACACACACACAGACAGTCTTGCATACTCTTTTTGGCTTCATACTGCCCAAACTTCCATCATGTTGGAGTGCAGGGTTTTCTATGCCCTGGAGAAGACCTTGTGTAATCTATAGCATATATGCTCTATTTATCAGGCACTGTAGTTTAAGTAGCCATTGTGTGTGTGTGTATGTTTGTGTCTGAGTGAGTAGTGAGTATGTGTGTCTGCATGTTTGTTTGGTGTGTGGTGTGTATCTGCATATGTGTGTGCATGTGTGTGTGTTTGTGTGTGTGGGAGTGAGTGAATGTGTGTGTGTGTGTGTGTGTGTGTGTGTGTGTGTGTGTGTGTGTGTGTGTGTGTGTATGTGAGTATGTGCATATATGCGAGTGTGTGTGTGTGCGCGTGCGATTGTGTGTATGTTTGTGTGAGTTGTTTGTTTGCGTATGCGCAAGTGTGTGTGTATGTGTGTGTGTTTGTATGGTGGGTGGGTGCATGTGTGTGTTTTTTCATTTACATTTTTTGTTTGGGGGGGATACGGTAAGTGTTTACATGTAACCTTAACTGGGTGTTGGCCTTTATGACTGCCCTTAACTGAATTTACAGTAAGTCGTACATTGTAAGTAGTGGAATGTTCTCCATGCACAGAGAGCGATTAATAGCACTTGTAAGTAAAGTCAGTCCAGTACACAGTGTTTCCTAAGAACACACACGTGCACAATTCATAACCACATACACACAGACACACAGTCACACAGACGCACACACAAACAGACACAAAGACACTCATACACACAGTCACACAGACGCACACACACACACAGACACTTATACACACAGACACACACACACACACACACACACACACACACACAGTCAGGTCATAGAAGTAAGTGTAGTTCTGCTAGTATACTTGGGTACCCTCCCTTCCTTTTGTTGATAAAATGGCCAGTGCCGTGCCAACGATAAACAAGAACCGGTTTGGTCCGGCTGTGTGGGTGCAGGCGGCGGGCCGGCAGGCAAACCAATAGGCCTGCGGACTTCTTGACACAGATACTTGGGAGGGCTGAAATATTTTATCAAGGCAGATTAGGCCCAGGGCTGTGAACGGCTCTACTGTCTGATCACACGCCTCCTGTCCTCTCCTCTCCCGCCTCCAAAGGGCTTCTGCAACAGACAGACAGACAGACAAGACAAGACAGACCACAAACACACACACACACACACACACACACTGACTCAACCAGTTCTGTCTGGTCTGGTCCGCCGTTGACGCCAGTTGAATGGGAATATTTATAAATGTCTCTCCATACGCCCTCCATTTTGCAAATGATGTGTGTGTCGGTGTGTGTTTTCTGTGTATGTGTGTGTGTGTGTGTGTGGTGTGTGTGTGTGTGTGTGTGTGTGTGTGTGTGTGTGTGTGTGTGTGTGTGTGTGTTTGGAAGTCAGGTGACTACTCTAAGCAAGATAATGTGGCCTGTACAGTGTTGATGGAATTCCTCTAAAAGGGAGACCGAACACACTGTGCTTTTCCTTCTTTCACAATAACAAGGGTCACTGACTGTGTGTGTGTGTGTGTGTGTGTGTGTGTGTGTGTGTGTGTGTTAGTGTGTTAGTGTGTTCTGTGCTTTTCCTTCTCTCACTCTAGTGTGGCTCACTGACTGTTTAGAGGACTCGTGTACAGCTATGTCATCTGTTGAATGGCAGTTGCACAGTGTCAGATATCTTGGCTGTTTTGTTCAACTCTCTGGGCCATTTTCAATCCTGCGTAGATCTGGGACAACAAGCAGCTGTGGTGCACAGAGATAAGAATGAGCCACGGCACTCCATGCACATCTGACAGGGAACAATTATCGCCTTTTGGTGTTTTAAGCCCCAGACATCGTCTTCCACGCAGCACTGCATGGAAGGCACTAGGGTTAGGCAAGGGTTAGGGTTAAGGTTAGGGTTAGGTGGCTTGAAGTCGACGTTCGCAGCGCTGCCTTGAAGTCAACGGTGGGGGCTTAAGACATCATAGAGCACAATTATCACGCAGAACCAGTCTGTGGAATGAGCTCTAGAAATGTACTTTAAGTCTGGAAAACATTTCACCCATTTGAACTAAAGTGCATTTGGTATTTGTTATTTGATTCGAAATTGACTGCCTTGACAGTGAGGTTGTTTTTGTCACCTGGATCTCGAACACGCCATCAACAGTCAGACAGCCTGCGACCTTTGGGCTTGATGGATTGTCGCGGTGTTGCTCAGGCTATTTTGTGCACCGTCACCATATGCGCAGTAGCACCATGTGGCCAGAGGAATTTCTAGTGCCCCCTCCCCTCACCCTCACCACCCCACCGACACCCTCTCCCACCCCGCCAGAGAGCCCCTCTGTTCAGGCCAGTCGAGCACATACCTCGCAGACTAAACAAATACCAGGCATAGACCAGACAGAGGAGCAAACGTCAGCCTGCTGTAGGCCAGGGATCTGTTTCAGCACTCGGTAAACTGAAGATGAATCATCATAAAAAAGACCGCTGACAGCCTGTGGTTCTGTTGTCCATGGAAACCAACTAGGAGGAGGAACGGTACCCGCACGCAATGCAAAGGAGTGCCTGCATATTGCATTTGGCAGAGCAACGTGTGCAGAAAAGTTCACGAGTTCACAGTTACGGCTGATTATGAATTTTCTCGGACCGTCTCGCACGAGTTAGTGGAGTTGCATCACAAGGCTAATGCAGTAATGTTTTCAGCATGTTGCAATGACGTCCGCTAGCTGTAAATTGATTTGCGCAGGTATCAGACTGCAGCATTTCACATAGTGGCATACCTTTGTTGTCACGCTAACCGCTGTCATGTAACCGCATAGCGTACGTATACCCCCCCCCCCCCTACACTGAGTGGGCCCTCCGATACGGATCTACCCTGAAGGACATACTTAACTGCTGTTCTTTGCTGGAACGAACAAGCATGCAAGAAGCCGCCTAGTTATCCTTGCATATCCATCCTAATCACTTGCGCAGGGACACTTGTTGGGGCTGGCGCGGCCTGTACCCTGCTCAGGAAACCTATCAAATGGAGATATTAGATTATAGACTACTACAGCTCCACCACCAATAACAACTCTAATGCTCTTTCATCTGTCAGGTCACTTTTACGGTGGATGGTTATAGTCAAAGGCAACAGATTAGAGTTGAGATCGCAGGGAAATTGAAAGTGCATCAGGTCTGGCACGTGTAGTACAACATGAACCTTTTTCCACATTTATATCCTAGTGGGGTCAAAAGGTGACATGCACACAAACAGACACACACACACACACACGCACACACACACAGCCTGAGTGAAAAAAATCTCACTAATCCCTTAAAATAGAATTGCAATCATCATAAAGGTATTCTAAAATACTGAAAATATACGCACCATGAAACTACCCAGGTCTTCCATTAACCTTTACATACAGACTGTGTTTACAACACACACACACACACACACACACACTTACGTATTTATGTACTTTACACACACACACACACACACAAACACACACACACACACTTACATATCTATATGTGAATGCCGATACGTTTCCAATCCTGTGACCTTCCATGTGACCCACACAACTGGTAGCCAGCGTTGTCCCATTTCTGTGTGCGCCACACTACAGTGATTGCTCTGCTCATATTGATTACCACACTTCTGGTGCCTCACATTCCCCTGTAGTGCCTGTTCCCGGGTCAGATGTCACAATGTCCTGATAACCCTGCTGAAAAAAAACAGCTAAAAACCAGCTTATGCTGGTAGCTGGTTTAAGCAGGTTTTAGCTGGTCTCTGCTGGTTTTCTTCCAGTTCTTGCTGGTCTTTGCTGGTGTAGCTGGTTGGGCCACCAGGTGGACATGCTGGCGTGACCATCTGAGGAAGCTGGTCATGCTGGTGTGACCAGCCTGTCATGTGGGAAGCTGGTGTAAGATGGTCATGCTGGTCACCAGCCTGCCAAGCTTGACATTGTTGGTGTAAGATGGTCATGCTGGTTTGCTAGAATTACTAACATAAGCTGCCATGACCAGTTCAACCAGCAATGCAAGACCAGCAACACCAGCTAAAATGACCAGCTTGAGGTGGTACAACAAGCAAAACCAGCTGAATTACCATCGTAAACTGGATAAAACAACTGAATGTATGTTTTCGCAAGAGTTTTGCTGGTCTAGCTGGTCAACTATGATAGGGTAGTCAAACAAGCTGGTCAACAAACTGGTAAACCAGCAAACCACATCAGGCTGTTTTTTTCAGCAGGGAAGTGGTAGACCACAGCCACATAGGCTTTATAAACGGATCCTCACATCGGGCACTGAACACTGGTTGCATCTAAAGTTGCATTCTAAACATCATTGACCCAATTGTTTATTGATTCTAAGTGTGTGTGATTCTGGTTGTCTTTAAGGTTTCTTATGCTTTCTAGGCTAGAGAGTTGAAAAAAACAGATCCAAAATTACATTTATGTGGGAGAAGCAGGTCATGTTCAGAAGTCTGGCGTGGAGCCAAGCGAAGCGCTCAGCATTTAAGCAGCATGCTAAAGCGATCCTCAGCCGGTTGTGTTCCTGTGGCTCTCCCGCCTGAGAGTGTCCGTGTGAGAACGAGAGGAGAGAACAGTAACATGACCCGGCCCGCAGACACATCCACCACCACACACACACACACACTCACCCATCCACCCACCCCACCCCTGCACCAGCCCCGCTTGGCTTCCCAAACATGGCTTAACCTCGCCCTGTAACATTGCATCTTCGTGCGACCCTGCGACGTGGCCCAGCCTCCCCTGGGGCCGCTGCCTCTGAATGAAAAGGTCGGGTCAGAGATCAGGGTGATGATGTAACACCTGTTGTTGGTGATGTCGTCTCTGAGGCCTTTTGTTCTGGCTTTGCGGGCCAAGCAGGCTGCTGGTCATGCAGTGACCCATGTGTTTAATATATCATAGGTAACAATAGATCCTTGCTTTATAACATTATATCATCATCATATAACATCAACAATAAGATTATATCATCTTATTATTATTATTATCATTATAGAGATAAATTACTTTTAGAAAGTACACATCTCTAAGTTTTAGGCTTAGGGTTTTAGCAGTCTTTCACCCGAAGTTACTTGCAGTTACTTAAACATATTTAGAATTCACAATCTCAGCTTTAACATTCTTTTCTTAAATATTTAAAAGTTTATTAAAAAATATTTTCGTATGACTTTGGGTTCAGTCAGATTTTTCCAGTATGAAGCAAAGCATCTATTGATCAAAATAGTTGTTGTTCATGACTCTCATAGCCCTGCAGTGAACCAGTACAGGTGAGTGTCCCTGCAGAGAGCTCCACTGGCCAGTAGGTGAGTGTCCCTGCAGAGAGCTCCACTGGCCAGTACAGGTGAGTGTCCCTGCAGAGAGCTCCACTGGCCCGTACTGAAGCAGCTGGTCCGGCTCTGGCTTAGCCAGAGCTTCCAGGTTAATCATGTGGAAGCTGATCCAGGTGGGCTTACCTGTGGGCTCTGGGGCGAGCAGGTGTTGCAGTGGGGGGGGTTTGCCTGGACAGGTGAGATGAGCGGTAAAGCCTGGACAGCTGACTCAGCAGTGTGGACACCTTATGTTGGGTAGAATGTGTCAGGAGGAACTTGGTCACTATGCAACTGCAGGCCTCCCATGGAGGCTGGTACCGTTAATGTCTCCAAATGGGGGACTTCAGTAGTTGAGTTTTATTGGTGTTTAAAAACCTCCTGACTACCAGAGGTACATTTAGTCCTCTCTAGAGGACATTTTAAAACTTCTATCTTCCAAACCATGCATACTACTGAGCTAAATCCCTTTGTTCTCTAAAAAGGACATTTAGGATTTTTAATTGATGTAACAAACATATGGGGGTGGGGTTTTGGGATCTTCCTTTTTCTTTCTTAAAATGTCCATGTGGTTAAGGACGCCATTTTCCAGGAAGAAAAAGAGGAAGTTCCCAAAACCCCACCCCCATAATTTTGATACCATTTAAAAATCCTAAATGTCCTCTTTAGAGAACAAAAGGAAGCTCAGTAGTATGTATGGTGTGGGAGAAATTCCAGTTTAGAAAGGTCCTCTAGAGAGGACAAAAATGAACTGCTGGTAGTCAGGAGGTTAATATGTTTTGTTCTCAGTGCTGTTAATGCGTGCAATGGCTGTGAACCAGTCATTACTTAATTATTTAATTCATTCATTTATTCTTTCTTTCTTTCTTTTTGATTAGCCCAGCCAGTCTGTAATTCCTTCATCTACCCCGTAAGGCTGCTTGAGCACACTGACTCCAGGGGATATTGGCCAGAGGAGGTTTATTACGGTGGCGAGAGGAGCCGGTTGCCAGTCTGCCTGCATGTGGGCTGTAAAACCAGCTTAACTACACGGCCATAAGACAAGGTTGCGTCGGGAACATGAGTGAGCATGTGCAACCCTATAGGTCACTGGGCTACTCGGGGCTCACTTTAGCGCAAGTGTAAGTGTGTGTGTGTGTGTGTGTGTGTGTGTGTGTGTAAGGCCATGTTGGGAGTGTGTGTGTGTTCTAGCTGGGGTCACCAGGGTAGTGACCCCTTGCACACGGAGGCCTTTCCTCCACTGCCGTGAGTCAGCCATATATATATATTTTTTTTTTATCTCGTCTTCTTCTTCGCTTGATGCTTGGGTGCAAAATCTCCCGCGCCGGCCAGGCATTTTGCAGCAAGGCTGTGTCCCTGCCAGCGTGCATGATGGATCTGCGCCGGTGCTCTTGGGTCCATGTGGAACAAGGCATTCATCTTACTGACCAACCTGATGCGTCACCAGCGCAGCTTGCAATCCCAGACCTGCATTCCCCTGGCAGAGTTGTCACAGAGAGCCCCCCAACGGACTTTCCCACCTCTCCGTCCCTCTCTCTGTCTCTCTCTTTCTCTCTCACTTTCTCTTTCTCTCTCACTCTCTCAATCCCGCTTACGGAACATAGGAATCAGGATTTAACGTGAGGCATATTACCCAAAAACAAGCTCTCTGTGTGCTGTGTAGGAATGTGTATGACTGTTTGAACAAAAGTTTGAGCAAATACTTGTTCGAGATAAGATGAAAGGGTCGCCGTGGCAGCCGGCCCGGGCCTTTTCAAGCTCCACAATCTCTTCGCCGGGAGAGAAATTTTTTGGCGGGAAACCGGCATGCCCTGTGTCCAGTAAGCCTTACAAAAGCGTTGAGGCCTCAATCCAAATGTTATCACAGATGTGAGCCTGGAGTGTTGGTGGGTCTCTCCCAACACTCCGGGACGGATCAGGCCCAGATGTGGCTCAGATGTGGCAGCCTGACGAGAGCCCAGCGCCACACAAACAACTGTGAGTGGCCCCTGTAATCCCGCGGCCTTTGCAGGAAGGGGGTCTGAATAACACGGAGCGAGGGGAGCAACAGATTACCGGCACGGCCTGAGCTTTAGCGTAGGAGCTGGTTCTGGGAAAAGCAATAGAAAGGCTGATCCCCGGGCTGATTGAAATCTGCAGGCAGTGTGGTGCGTCAGAGAGCAGTGGACCAAACATACAGTGGTCATTCATTCGCCTTCTGTGACCCCCCCCCCCATCTGCCAGTCATGCAAGGGACAGCACACATCCATGTACACACGCACGCACAGCACACATGCGCACACATACGCACACACACACACACACACACACACAACGCATGCAGATGGATACACATATTGTACACACACACACACACACACACACACACACACAAACACATACACAGCACATGTTATAAAAATGTGCACACATGCACACACACACATGTATACATGCACATGAACATACAAACATAAACATACACACACACATACACACACACACACACACACACACACACACACACACACACACACACACACACACACACACACACACACAGACACCCAGCACATATTGTACAAATGTGCACACATGCGCGCACACACACACACACACACACACACACACACACACACACACACACACACACACACACAAAGAAGCATGTACACATTCACATGAACACACACACACACAAGCACACACCCAGCACATATTGTACAAATGTGCACACATACACACACACACACAAGCATGTACACATGCACATGAACATATATGCACGCACGCACACACACACACACACACACACACACACACACACACACACACACACACAGACAAAAGCACAGACTTACATACACAAATGCATATATAAAACCATGTGTCCTATCAGACCAAAAATATGACAAGGCTTTGTCTGTAAGCCTTCTTTTTCTACACAAGATTACGCAAAACTGGGGCTGCGCTTTCCTTTGATTGTCTAAGCCCTTTGTTACAGTGATGTCATTGGCACAAATATTTGCACTGGTGTCTAAGAGCCTGCGCTGCAAGGCCAAGAGGCCAACCAGAGCCTTCCCCTTCGCACCAATGTGCGACATTTCAGCTCAGGGCCGTGACGCACTTTTCGAACAGGCAATGTTTTTCACGGAGCGGTAGAAAACGAGGGAAAAGAGACGACATTCCGAGGATTCCAGTGAGGCGAGGTGAGGCGCGGGCCGGAGGTTACGAAAGAGACTGGGCTCGGCAGACGGAGCCTGAGGAGAGCCGTTCCGCTGGGGTTCATACGGGAACGCCACTGCAGCTGCGGGCTGTCACTGCGCTGATGCTGACGTGGACAACCTCTGAGCTCTGATGAAGGTACACACACACACACACACACACTCCATGAGCTCTGATGAAGGTACATACACACACACACACACACACTCCATGAGCACATAAACACACACATACACTCTGAGCTCTGATGAAGGTACACACACACACACACACATACACTCTGAGCTCTGATGAAGGTACGCACACACACACTCCATGAGTTCTGATGAAGGTACACACACACACACACACACACACACACACACACACACACACACACACACACACACACACACACACACACACACACTCTGAGCTGTGGTGAAGGTACACACACACACACACACTTACTCTCTGCAGCACTGGTGAAAAATAGAAACTCGGCACAACACCTGCGGGGCTCAGAGAGGCACGCCGCATGGCAGATAACTGGTGCAGATCTGGCCTGCCTGTGGTCCAGATTAGGCCCAGGCCTGGTGTGGATCCATGGGGACAGACTCCTGGGCCAGAACTAGCAGACCTGTGGGGGGAGGGGAGGGGAGGGGAGGAGGCTCAGACGACCCTTCAGGGGTTCAGAGAATTCATTTTTCAGGAGGACTGAATGTTCCCTCTCTCTCTGTGTGTGTTATACATACACACACTCACACACTCACACACACACACACACACACATGTACACATGCACACACACACACACACACACACACACACGTAAGGCAGTCAATACTGCCTGGCTTCCCCTGGGCCTCCCTCAAAGTGAGCTGTGAGCACTGCATAACTTCAATCGCTCTCTCTCTCTCTCTTGTTCTCTCTCTCTTTCTCTGTGTCTCATTCTCTCTCTCTCTCTCTCTCTGTCTAGGCTGTGCGGAGAGGCAACTACTTTAAAGGATCAATATTATGTGTCTGCGCTCCAGTGAAACCCCCTGTGAAAACCTCGAGGGACCCCTGGGCCCAATACCTCCAAATACCCGTTTGAAGCCGTCGCTCATGCTCTTCACAAGGCCCTGCCGCCAACTTTTGGCTTCACAAGGCCTCCTACTTCACCAGACTAGCGTCGCTCAGCCCTGCTCACACTCCTCTCATGAAGGAAGGAAGGAATAGCCTCGTGAGACCATCCTGATCTCGCGAGCTTCAGGGTTTCACTCGCAGATCAGTCTGGATACTTTCCGTTAAAGAAAATTTGGAGCAGTTCACCAAACGAACGTCCAATCAGTGTTGGCTTTGAGGTGGGTTGAGGTGTGACGCAACGAACAACATGACGGCATCCACAGAGATGAGCATAGCTATCGCGCAAGTTTTATTCAAATTAGAAAGTATTCCTGGGTAAACTGTGAAGCTATGAGTCTCAGCCATGCAGCTGGGAGGAATGAACGACACAGACATCCTCCACGGCTGATTCCAGTTCATAATGGAGGAATATACTATCTTCAAAAGTGTAGGGCCTACCGTGAAAACTTGATGGGAATTGTCGTTGATTAGGTTCATAAATGGTAAGTTAAAACATCTTAACGTTTGTCACGTTACCTAACTTAATTGTATGTTAAACGGCATTAGAAGAATACTTTGTTCATCTAATTGGTTGATTTGGCCCGTCGATAACCAACAAAGGTGGTGATAGACAGATGGTTTATCCAATCAGCTAACCAGTATGTCCGCCCCTTCCCAAAAGTTCTTCAATGAAAAGTTCCCAGATGGATATGCGGAGCAAATCCATCTGGCGGAGTCAGGTTAAGGAAGGAAGGCTCTCTTTTGGCTTCCTTCAAGGCCTCCTACTTCACCAGACTAGCGTCGCTCTTAAGGCCTATTCACACCAAGAACGATAACGATAACGATAACTATAACCATAACGATAAAAGCGTTCACACTGAACACCGATAAACAAAGTCTCTCCTTGTGTTAATGAATGTGACGGTTAAAATTCTATGGGTTCTGATTGGCTATTAGCTTTTTATCGTTCTGAAAATCGCTCTGAAAGTGATCCCCAACGATATTGTTCTTCATGTCATTATCGTTATAGTTTATGTGTGAACGTCGTCATTCATATTAACGAGAACGATATCTATTTATAGTCTAGTATCGTTCTTGGTGTGAATAGGCCTTAACTCTAACTCCAAATGCATTTAGGGTTACAGCGTCTTTGGCATTCCCTTGATTATGTCAAGTGCATTGATTGCAGGCTTGTGCTTGTTCCGAATTTTAGAATGGGTCTCCACCCAATTCATGAATTGGAATTTGAATTGTATTGGCCCCACAGGAAGCTGAAATGACAATAAGTGGAATTAAATTCATGGCAATTCAAAGCAGTTTCAGTCACACAACAGAAAGAATGTGTTGAATCTCACATACATTCAGTTTTGGGAAGGTTACTTTGGAAATATAATTGGGGGCCAAGCAGCGAAGCTGCGAAGGCACCCATTGAGTTACTAGCTTTTCCTATTATTATTCTGCCATTGGAGTCTATGGCAGCCCATAGAACGCCTGGCTAAAAAGTTCAGATTTTTTGGCAGAAAGTTTCGGGACACTCCACTGACCACTCACGCTCATCTACGGACCTCTAAACCCAGCCGTCTAGCGCCACCAACAGGTCAAAATCTGGCCGAAAATTGAACCGCTGGGTCTAAAGTTATGAAATTCGGCACACTGATTCAGCACTGTCCCATGATCACTTTCACCAATTTACAGAACTCTATGCCCAACACTCTAGCGCCACCAATGGGTTGAACCTGGATTGCATACACGCATGTGACCATTGAACGGTGTGTCCGATTTTCACATATCAGGCACCGTTGGAATCCCTGGACCGACCTAAGTTCAATGACCTCTATTACGTCACTTTTCGCCATATTGGACCTCCGCCATATTGGATTTAGTCCAAACTCTACGAAAAGTTTCAGCGTTCACAAATTTCATCCGATTTTCACGGAACTTGGCGGAGATGAGACCGAGCCGCACAAACGATACTTGTCAGATCTTTTAATTTCATTTTTGTTGCCCGTGACAGCCAATCAAATATGGCGATGAAGCCACCAAACAGGAAGTGGACTAACATCTCTGTGGCACTTTGAGTTAACATAACAAAACTCGATACCATTAGTCAGGACACTGTCCCAATCACTCACAGCAATTTATATGCATATACATTGAACACTCTAGCGCCACCACCAGTTCAATGCTGGACATGCGTTCATGCGCGTGATCCTTGACTCTTTTGTCTGATTTTCACAATTGAGGTAGTGTCTGAATCCTTTGACCATACAGAGTTCATCGACCCCTATCCTATCACTTTCCGCCATATTGGACCTCCGCCATATTGGATTTAGTCCAAACTCTACGAAAAGTTTCAGCGGTTACAAATTTCATCCGATTTTCACAGAACTTGTCGGAGATGAGACCGAGCCGCACAAACGATACTTGTCAGATCTTTTAATTTCATTTTTGTTTGCCCGTGACAGCCAATCAAATATGGCGATGAAGCCACCAAACAGGAAGTGGGCTAACATCTCGACTATGCTTTAATGTATGAAGTCCAAACTTGGTACAGGGACTTGGTATCTGATTGTGAGGACGCACTAGGAAATTGGCATCATGTGGCCTCTATAGGGGGCGCTGTAATACAGGAAGTGAGCTTGTATCTCAGCAACGCTTTGGTGTACAAAGTCCAAACTTGGTATAAGGACCTGTTACCTGATTATGATGACGCACTAGGAAATTGGAATCATTTGGCCTCTATAGGGGGCACTGCAATACAGGAAGTGAGCTCCTATCTTAGCAGCGCTTTGATGTATGAAGTCCAAACTTGGTACAGGGACTTGGAACCTGATTGTGAGGACACAGTAGGAAATTGGCATCATTAAGCCTCTATAGGGGGCGCTGTAATACAGGAAGTGGGCTCATATCTCAGCAACGCTTCATTGTATGAAGTCCAAACTTGATACATGGACATATTAGCTGATTGTGATGACTCAATAGGAAATTGGCATCATTTGGCCTCTATAGGGGGCGCTGCAATACAGGAAGTGAGCTTGTATCTCAGCAACGCTTTGATGTATGAAGTCCAAACTTAATACAGAGACAAAGTAGCTGATTGTGAGGACATGCAAGGAAAGTGGTCTCATTTGGCCTCTATGGGTGCTGTAATAAACAAATTGAGCTCACATCTCAGCAACTCTTTGGTGTATGAAGTCCAGGGACATGGTAGCTGATTGTGAGAACGCACAAGGACATTGGTGTAATTTTCGCCTCTAGGGGCACTATAACAAAGTAAATGAGCTTATTTATCAGCCATTCTTTATCCAATTGCAATCAAACTTGCTGTGAGTGCTTGCTCATGCCAATGCAACGCCATTCCTGCTATAGCGCACTGCTTGGCCCCCACATTGCTGCTTGCAGCTATATTTCAAATTCAAATTGTAATTCTACATCCTGTTTTTTACCTCAATTCAATTTCAATTCAAATTTAAGAATTGAATTGGAATTTAGGAGTCATTCTCAATTCAACTCTGAATTTTGCACAAACATGTGTGATCAGGGTTGGGCAGTATTTGTGATACATGTATTTAAGATACATATTTCAAATACAAAATATTATTTTGGCATTTGTATTTTATTGGGTTGAAGAAAATGGCTTTGTATTTTTTATCAAAACGAAATACTTTAGGTGTTTATTTTTGTAGTTTGGAAATACTGCCAAATATTTTTGGTAAAACCAATACTTTTGGTGATCATAAAAGTGCAAAACAATGACTGTAGCCTCTGACTGGTTCTGACTGGGTAATTTCCCCAGATTTGTTGTGATAAGAATATTGAGATTCAGAAAGATGATCCAGTGCAAGATGAGTAAAGTGGAGGTTGCTCACACACACAATACACTCCCTTTCTCTTGAGAATCATCAGTTTTTTTCTTGAGAGCTTTAATCATCCAGTTGGAACACATGGAGCTGGTTATGTGGTTACCCTGCAAGATATTGTGTCTGTCACCCCATCTCTCTTCCACTTGCTCCCTGACAGTGTCTGTCTGCACTATCATACCTGAAAAAAAGGCAAAAAAACATACAGATGTCATCAAGAGAGAGCCACATTAGCTGATGTATAAGTATAAGTATAAATATATATACTCTTTTGATTCCGTGAGGGAAATTTGGTTTCTGCATTTATCCCAATCCGTGAATTAG
>NW_027468609.1:17454438-17484438 GCF_046254945.1 Alosa pseudoharengus | reverse complement strand
AAAAAAACTTTTAAGGCTAGTCTGCCTGGGCCTGGCCATGTTTGAACCGCCTCACTCATTTTTTCGTTGTTTAACATGGACGTTTTAAGCGCGTTTTAAGTGCACTTCCTATTTGAAATGTTTCCTACAGTATTTGAAATGCAGCATAGGCTATGTGTGTTGTTTAATAGCTTTCAAACGGTAGAGCCTGTACATTTAAAAACATAGCCAAAGGACGTATTGCTTTAATATAGGCTTACATTTTAAGGCTTATTCTCAAATTCAGATTGCGTTAGGGGGACGGGATTATTAGCCAATTTCAATCGGACAATTTGACCGGAGAGATTTAATTTTGTCGGACATTTCATTTTTTTTCCGGTCAATGTCCGGTAATTACCGGACAATGGAAGCCCTGATATGTGTGTGTGTCCGCAAACTTGGAGGACCCGACTTTAAAAATCCCGACCTTTGAAAAAAAATGTCAGTTCGGAAAACAAATATACGCATATATAATGCATAAATAAGTTATTAAAATTGCTTACTTTGTTTGAGCAAGAAGAAAAATGTGTTGGGTGAGTGTTTCTATCTGTAGTGTTAATTTAGTGATAAATTATCTTGCCTTTTTGTACTGAGAGTGAGATTCGCCTCTTGTGTTGTTGCAAGGGAGGCCGCCGTGGTTGGAGAATACGATAGTGACGTGAAGTCGGATACCTCGGGGCACAAGACTTCCGCACCAGTCTCCAAGCAAAAAATCCGACCCAACATTACGTTCCTGTCATTTTTCCTCTATCGTAGGTCCGAATTTCCGAATATCTGATGTGGCCTGAAGGCAGCATATGTAGTAGCCCAGCACACACACACACACACACACACACACACACACACACACACTGTCAGCACACAAGGTCTTTGGACCAACATTGATTATGTAACTTTACAAGCCAGATTACCATTTATTCTTACTGTGCATTTTCTCCAGTTCAGCCTTGTGTTTTTGCATACATCTCAGGGCCCTGTAGAACGTCAGCCAAAATGACGCCGCATAGACAAAATCAAGTAGGTCAGCAACACACAGCAACAAAACAAAACCACCGTGAAGAAAGAATAAGTGTCTACAAGAGACAGGAATAATTATAAACAATTAACCTTGAAGCGCTTCTAAAAACAAACACTTACCCCATATAGCTCAATTTTTTGTGTTTGTGTTGGTTCATGTCAGGGCGCAGCGTGCTTTGTGCCGTGGTGTTTATCTGGGCCCTGTATCAACTCCACCATGAGCCCAGGTCACACGTCACTGGAAAACAAAGACGGCCTCAGTGTGAAGGGACATGCACCAGATATTACTGGTCTGAAGGGGATTTTGTCACACACGCATACACTCACGCACACACACACTCACGCATACACACACTCACACACACAAACACACTTACAAGCACAGACATGCAGACACATACACACACTCATGCACACACACACACACACGCACACATATAGACACACACACACTCACGCATGCATGCACACACATACACACACACGCACACACACTCATGCACACAAACACACACACACACAGTTATGCACACACACAGTTATGCGCACACACACACAGACACACACACAAACAAACCTCTAATCACACAGATGAAGACTCTTACTTTACACCCTTTAAGCTAATAAAACACTATCCTCATCTTGACATACCGGGTATGTCTGATAACTGCCATAAGACATGAGTTTTACCTTCTATCTAATCATCTGCTCGTCCCGATTGCATAATAGAGCAATGTGCACCCATAAAGAAACTTCTGTTGCAGCAATGAAGGCATAGACGTCCGCCCAGACAACTTAGTTTACTGAACGGATGAAACGTCTTGAGGGTGGCATTTGTGGTAACTCTCATTTAATGCCTGTCTATTCATCCTTTATCCAATTCATCCCTGCTTTCATGTGCGCTCACTATCTGATCTTTGTATTAGTGTGTGTGTGTGTGTGTGTGTGTTTGTACGTGTACTGACACTGGAGAGGCTTCCTGGCGGACTGTACCTCTGCCCACTGCCCAGACTGCTGGTGCGCACGCTGTCGTTGCCTTAGTCAGCAGGCCAGAAGACTCAACCTCCAGCAGTAGGTGCCAGGAGGTCACCGTGAACTGTTCCTGGCCCCTTCCCACTGGCTCAACTTCTCATTCCCGGCTTCGAAACCTCACAGGCAGGCAGACTAAGTCACTTCCCAGCAGAGGCCAGGGAATGTGGTTGGCCACTGGGTGAAAATCTCTTCTTGCTCAACACGAGCGAATCTCTTTTTTGCTCAACTGGGCCAGCTACTTAAGCATTGTTTTGTTTTCAGAACATCTCTCGGGTTTCTTTCGTTTTATTTATTATTATTTTTTTTGCAAAGTTTTGTTCTAAACTATCGCCCTGCTGATCGGCAGAAGACATCCAGTGCGACTCTGCTGTTGTTGCTGGCACAGAGCCAAAGCTGGCAGGCGACCAGAGGCCGCTCGAGCTCAAGCCGCACGATTCCTCTCAGTGTTGACACAACAATTGCCCCTTCCCCCTCAATCTCAGCATGAAAACCCCAACCCCAGGCCTGGGCTAACACAGATGCTCCTTAACCTTATGTCCTTCTCTAACGCAAGAATAACGCAAGTGTGTGTGTGTGTGTGAGAGAGAGAGAGAGAGAGAGAGAGGGAGAGAGGCAGAGAGAGAGAGGGGGAGACGGAGAGAGAAAGAGAGAGGGAGACGGAGAGAGAAAGATAGAGATAGAGGGAGAGGGAGAGGGAGAGAGAAAGAGAGATAGAGGGAGAGAGAGAGAGAGAGAGAGAGGGAGAGAGAGAGAGACTTGTCTCCAAGGGGGAATTCTAAGAGATGTTGCCCATTTCCATTTTGTGAAAATCCAGGTTGAGTCAAACCACTAACCATCACGGGTATTTCCCAAACATCAAAGTAGTTCAACCTTCAGTGTTACAGAGATAATGAGACTCTCAGTAAGTCTGGATGTTACTGCCCAAAGCAGGTTTTGCCAGTCACTGAAGTCTGTGTTACAGGAATATACAATTACATAACAGAATGTAGCCTACATATTTAAAGGTCACTTGAAATATCCAAAATAACATCTTAATGAGAGTATGAAATGTCCTTTGAGCATTTATTCTGATATAGTAAGTATGCCCTACAATTTCACAAAAGCTCTTGACTCTTGAATAACCTGCATATTACTGAACTTTGACTCTGAATACTGAATCGTGCCTGTTGTTTTGCGCTGCATTTGCATCCTAAAGCATGATATGGCATGTACAAACTGCATATGAGGAATAAGCACTTTGCCAGGCACAGGAGAGCTGTCAGGCAAGCCAGCACATTTCTTACTCATGTAAATGCATTTATGGTGAAAGTCTTGGAGAGGTGCTAAGAGCAATTGATTAGGTATTTCAGCATATGTATGATAACGGTACATGTCTGTTTTGTCGTGAAAAATCCGTAAAAAAAATTAAAAGCAGGTGTATTCCAGATTGCGGTCAAATGTATCGAAAGGAGAAACTTTCACAAACAATAGAACCAGTATCTAGAGCAGCAGTTCTGCTTCTTTGAACCATATAGAAAACGACTTTTACTTTTGGCTACCGTTTAATATTACTTTGGCTTTTTCATGTCATCCACTTCCCTATGCCTGCTAGACTATCAAATCTGTTATTGAGTATTTTTTTCAGAGAAGAATTACTGCCCTGCATTATCTTGCTGTCTGTTGATCTTTATTATCATATATTGTATTATTCCATGATCCCTAAACTTTTAATTCCTGTTAATGTTGTCATCTGTTGACTCCATTCAACTACGCTGATTGATTTATATCTTTCAGAAGTCAGAGTAGATTGTTGATCCAGGATGGGGAGTGAGGGGGTTGGGGTGGCGCACAGCAAGAGCAGAGAGGTTTCTGTTCAAAACACCGACTAGCACTAGCGTGATTTGCAGGTTGGGTATCTTATGGCTCTAAGCCTGGTGGCAACAAAACAAGGATTAATGTATAATTGCTGTGGACTGTTGCCAGTTTTCCAAGCCAACTTGAGAAGAGATGTGGAGAAGGCCAAGTTCACATGGGTGGAGGCGCCCCTCCGAGACACGCACGGGCTTCGGGCGAGTCACAGCACTTCAGCTTCAGGGAAGTCGTGGATCATTCGGCAGTGGACATGTTGAGGGCTAGTGGTGCGTTTGTTTGAACTTAGGACGTGTCATGGGCGCCAGCAGAGTGAGAGCATGACTTGGCAAAATGGTTGCCCTAAAACAGAGCACACACACACACACACACATGCTCACACTCATCTGAGGAGTTGAGTGTGTGAGAAAGAGCACCAGAGAGTGTGTGAGTCAGACAGGATGTGAGTGCAGTCTGCATGACCACATAATAGGATCCCCTCCAACTTAACTCTGAGTCAAACCCCGACTCACTTCGTCCGAACTTGTAGCCTGTGGGGGTTGATTTCTCATGAGAGTGGATCACACAGCTTATATAACTCAAACACACACATACACCCACACACACACATACACCCACCCACACACACACACACACGTACATATGGCCTCCTCCTGGATGGAATGACAGCATGTGTGTGATGACTCACAGAGCAGAGCAGAGAGGCGGGCACGACTAGGGGTGGAAGGAGGGGTCAAGACATCACCCCACCACTAAGAATGAGGAACCGGATTATGGGCCTGGCTGTCCATCAACCAACAGCAGACTTTCCCTCCACACTCCAGCCGTGGTGTCATGCTATTGCCACGGAGGGCCTGTGTGCCTTATTACAAGGGGGGAAATAGTTTCCATCCTAAGCCCACATTTTCATTAATCATTCTCCGAGACACTGGTTGTTCCTCGGGCCTATTGCGATCAGCCAGGGGTCACTCTGTCTCTCTCCCCCCGTATTGCATATGTCCTTTCAGATGGAAATAGAAGATTTCGATTTTCAGGCCAACGAAGAAAAAAGAAAAAAGAAAAAAAAAACACACTCAAGTGTCCAAAAATCTTTCAGTGAACTTGGCTGGCTCTTCCTGCTGAGCATGGTGGATAAATCCGGCCCCTGTCTTCCCGACGGGTCTCTAGGACCACTGGCCAGGTCCCAGTCGTAAGAGAAGCAGACCGGTCTGATTTAATTAGCCGGACTCTGGCAGGAAGCCTGTCTCAGTGCTTCCGTCTAATTGGTTCACTGTTGGATTTGTTGCCATCAACAATAGCCGCCTTTCAGTGCAGCGTGCAGGCATAATCAGTGGGTGTCCTCTGTTACTCAACAAATATCAATTAGCTGCTGCTAGCCTATCTCCCGGCCCCATCGCCGAAGCACTCATATCTTTACAGTGGGCTCGCTGCCGTCAGCACTATTGATATCTGATTTCCAAATGGCTTGGTCATGCAAGCAAAGGACACAGCGAAGGGCAGGGGTTTCTAGGTCTTAGGTGACTCCAGTTAATCAGCGAGATTGTGGTCTATGTGGCCTTTCTTTCATTACGTGTGTCCTCTCCATCCTCAAGGCCATCTGGGTTCAGTTTTTTACTTTATAAACATGTGAAAATGTGTTTGTTTTGACAGGTAAAATGAAATGCTTTGTGCGGTGGGGGGGTGGGGGGGGGGTGGAGATGAGGGGATTGAGAAGATACTGTGTAGACAATTCAAAAGACTGGCTAAGATTATAACAGTGCACTGCAAATAGAGAGAAAAGAACTTCAAAGTAGCTTTTATTCTGAGAGAGTACAACTTATCAGGCTTTCTAAAAAAAAAAGTTGCCAAATTTGTCCACAAATTCTCTTACCACATGGACCCACCCTGGCTTGATCTAGGGCAGGACACAAGTGGTGTCACAAGGCTATTCAGACTGGCCTGCTCTTTTCAGGGAATCCAAGAGACCCACATCTATGAAAAATCATAACAGACACTAAACCTATAGGCTATAGCCATCTTTGCCAGTTGTAACTAGTGATGTAGGTACCTCCCCAACACTTATTTAAGTAGAATTTTATTATTTAAAAACAACCAAAAGTAAATTAAAATGTTCACTTCTAAAAGAGGTCTTACATATGAAGTCAAACCTATTTTCCCTTTACTAGGCTACATACACAAATTCTAGTATGTTCTAGAACAGTAGTGTGTCACAAGGCCATTCCAAAGGGGTCTGATCTATTCAGGAATCTAAGAGCCCTACATCCATGAAATCTGACAAAAACAACTCACATAAACCCTTTAGCCTTCCCTTTTCCTCACACTATGATGATTAGTTTTAATGGTGATGTTAAGCTGAGCCTTTGTTAAGCTTAAAGTATTGTAGTATAGTATTAGGATAGATCTGGACATTTTTAAATTATTCATTGTGATATGAAAGCATGTGTGGCAACTTGTCAGTTGATAGTAATGGTAGGTACTTCCCCATCACTTTTTTAACACTGAGGAGACACGAAGAACAATCATAAAAATCATAAAATGACATAAAAAATAACCAAACTCTAAATAATACCTCATAAAAGAGATGTTATAATGATACGAAATCAAGCTTACATCCGTATATTGAGTGTCTTGAAGCTACATAAAGAAAGCGCCAGCCCTTCCCCCGGGTGTGACCTCATAGGCTGCTATGCTGTGCTGTGCGGCTAACAGCTACCGGTCTGAACTAGATAGTTCCAGCTCCGGCAGCATCGCGTTTGGTCCTCAGCTGCTTTTGTTCAGACTGAGCCAGCGTGAACCAGTCAGCCAGAGCAGAGCAGCGCCGCGCAGCGCAGGGAGCGAGCAAGCAAGCAGCCTCCCCCACACGCCACAGCTCACACAAACCACATCTCATCTCAACCTCCCGCCTGCACACACGCCTGGAAAAACACATAGAGAGACACACAATAGGCTCTGAGTCGAGATGTCGGGCGAGTCATCGGTTATGTGATGGTTAGAGACCCTCACCCCCTTATCCCCTTACACCCACACATGGAAAAACGAGCTGTTCTAGTGTGAGTGTGTGTGTGCGTGAGAGAGAGAGAGCGAGAGTGCTTGTGAGTGTGGATGTCTGTGTACGTGAGTGTGTGTGAGACAGGGAGTCCTGTGGGCTCACTGCACGATGAGGGTGCTCTGAAGTAGTATAAACTGAATGGGGGATCATGTGACCGAACCCACTCTCCAATCACTGTCATCCTACTGAATGCCGATTCATCTTCAGGTATTGGGCTGAAAACACACACACACACACACACACACACACACACACACACACACACACACACACACACACACACACACACACACACACACACACACACACACACACACACACACTGCAACAGGAGGGCAACAGTGCACAAAACAGGAACCGCATGCCAAAGAGGCTTGCGTGGTTTGGCTGTTGATATTACGTAAGACTACCAGATAAGCAAAAGTCAATATGGTAAATGTGTTTATGAAACTGTCCCATCGATAGAATATTGACATTTCCTTCCTCCTCTCGCTGTTGTTCTTGGCATGCCAATCACTAATGCTCTGCCGATCTGCGTGCTCACATACCTTTGTGTTTTATAGAAAACAAAGTGAAAATGCCAAGTGACGCTCGGAGACGGGCTTCCGTGTAATGGCGGCCAAAGAGTAAACAGGAGTATTGTTTCTTATTAAAACCTTCATCAAAGGTCAGAACCTCGGGAATGCCTGGAGCTACTGGCACAGTCTGTGCTCATCCAGCCAGCGACTGTTTGACATCAAATAAGCAACAAACACAAGTTTCACTTGAATCAAAACACCTAGGGCCACCCCTGCTGCTATGACATCAAATATCCCCGTCATTGCACATCCTAAAGGGGTAAAAAAAAGGGGAAAAATGCATTCAATGGGTGTGCATGCAGACAGCTGTATGTACACATGGACATATATTTTGCCACTTCATTAAAAGTTTAATACATATACATTAAGATGCATAAAAATGTGCCTTTAAAATAAAACATGATGTTAAATGTCCCTTTCCCTTCACTTTCCTCAGTGCACATACAGCAAACCAGGCAAAGAGACCACTAACTGCACCCATGATGGGGACCATCAACAACTTACATTTACCTGATTTAAAATGTTGCCACTTTAATACATTATTCAAATTACAGCTATATACTACAGTTTACCAGCCTGTATATATATTGCATTTGCATTGTATTATGCCAGATTTATTTATTGTTTATATTTTCACAAATTCACAAAGTAACAAATTTAGAGATGACAAAATAGATTTCCCTTGCTTGCATCTACACAGACACCACAAAGACGCCTTATGTTCTCCCCGTGGCCATGCAGTTGAGTAGCCTGCTTTGATTAAGCAATGAGGGCACCACCACTACCACTGGCCCTCAGCTCCCACCCCACCTGTCAAGTCTGGCTCTCTGAGCAGCTTAAGCGACTAATGACAAACATCTAAATGAATCAGAGCCCCATTCAGCCCCATTCAGTCCCAGGGAAGAATCAATAGCCAGCCGAGACCTACTGGGGGCTGGTTTACCCAGCTGCACTCGCGACCCACACAGCAGGCCTGGTCTGAGTGGACGGCCTTCCTGGGAACGGACAGTGGCTTTGTTTTGAGTGGGGGAAGAGAGTGTGTTATCAAATACTCCCACAGGCTGAGGCCAGGCGAGTGTGTTTTCTCTCTCTATGTGTGTGTCTTTCTCTCTCTGTGTGACTGTGAGACGGGGGTGCTTTTTTAACCTTTAGCTTCTCACAGCTTTTTGTTTGTTTGTTTGTTTGTTTTTTGCTGAGTGTCACTGAAAACTAAATTAAGAAAGCCAGCCACATGTGATGTTTTTATAGGCTTACCATTATTAATTTTTTGTTTTATCGTTGTTATTGTTGTTGAGGCTGCACTAAATTAGAAGCATCGTTGCAAGAGGTCACAGTCCATGTTTTATAGCTGTCAGCTGTTGCCTAGCTCAATACAAGTTGTGGTAGTAGTTGTAGTAATGGTAGTGGTGGTGGTGTAAGCAAATATGTGCTGTTCTACATGGTGGGTTTGTGTGATGCCTGGGCTGCTGTCATTTTAAAAGGCCAAGACTGACATCTATTGGTAAATTATATGTACTGCAATTGCTTTTAAGAGGATTGTTGTTCATTATTTCTTTTTAGTAGTAAAGTTATGTTGATAAGAAATACAATTCCTAACAATTATGTTGGTAATATAATTTTACCTGCAAGAAGCCTAGCCTACTGGGTGGGTAATCAGAATTTACAATATTTCATCTCATTTTGTATTTTTCTCTTAACAATCTAATCAAGCCTTCCATTTTCAAATACAATTATATCTCGTTTAGAAAGACCACAGTAACTTATGAGTTAAAGGCAGAGAAATCAAAACTAAAAACACAGAAAAACCCAGCATGAAAACCTCACCTGTCCAATCCGATGTGGCCTTCAGAACCAGTTCAGAACTGTAAACTTTCACAGGATTGGATAGTAGTTTGAGAAACCATAGCGACCAGTAAAAGAAAATGTCATTGGCTACGGAAGCGTAGCAGATTGGGCGCTGCGGATGAAGCTATGTACGAGCGGTTTGTTGTGGTTGTGCCTCCATAGCGCTAAGCTGCAAGCCGGGAGGAGATACAGGGGTCAAAACGGTTGAGGTAGCCAACGTTTAAGAAATGAGTCTTTCTTTAAGGTAAGATATGCATAAGTAAGTTATTAGTAGTAATACTCACGTATAATGTGAATAATGCTAAGACGCCCTCTAACGTTAACGTTCAGGGTTTCATTTGTTTTGTTAGTGTTAGCTCGTTTGTTAACTGTTAGCTGACGTTATCCTAGCTAGGCAGAACACGTTAGCTTAACCAGAGAGAAAGACGGGCTCTGGCTTAACGTTAATTTACCCTGGTATCACAGAAACATTGGGTTTCTCTGACAGCGAATTCTTCTGTCATCCAGGCAGATAGCGATTGCTAACTTGTCGCAACATCAATGGTAGTCCTCAACGGCAACTGGTAACGCTAACGTTTCTGCTGGACGTAATCAAAGAGTATAGAAGTTCTATACTCTTTGACTTAATCCTACTTTGTTATCTTGGTTGGTAGTTTACCTGAACGAGTGTGTGCACATTGCCCGTTGTTACGGCCCCGAGATCTACATCTTTGACATGTTGGTGGCGTAGGTTTAACGTTAGGTTTAATGTTTAACATTACCAGCACACTTAACGAAGTTGGCAGTGGTAGTAGTCTACGTGATACGCAGGACTACGCAGGATACCCACTTAAAAAAAAAGGCAAGGATACGTATTAACATTTGGGGTTGATCACAGTACCCACTAGCTGCTACAGCTAACTAGACTACACCACTCCAAAAACGTTCGGCTAGTTAGCACTAGCGGGTGTAGGTTATATTACTAACGTTACACGTTAATCACTTGTTGCTTTGTGTCAACATTAACGTAACAATCTACTTTGTCGGTAGAACTGAACTAGCATCCGATAAGACGAAGAGGAAAAAGAGACGAGAACTGACTGATGAGCAGAAAGATGAGATAAAAGAAGCGTTCGAACTCTTTGACACGGACAAAGATAAAGAAATCGACTACCACGAACTGAAGGTAAGTGAATTGTGTCTAACCCAAAGATAAAACTTCTTCCTCAAACAACACGAAGTGTTACAGATTTTATATTGTACCGTGTCACAGGTCGCAATGAGAGCTCTGGGCTTCGAGGTGAAGAAAGTTGATGTGTTAAAGATTCTGAAAGACTATGACCGGGAAGGAAATGGAAAAATAACTTTCGAAGACTTCAAAGAAGTGGGTAAGTAACGTCAACCCCCAATAAAGTAATCTTTAATTTATTTAATTTGTGAAGATGACTTTCAGTGAACCCTTCCTCATCCCCATCCAGCCCGCTCTGCTCCTCTGCTGGACAGATGGCTGCTTGCATCATCAGATATTTTCCTAATACTCAGATTAGCTCTAATTGCACTTCATTCAAAACACCCAGTCCTGTCCTGTAGTTCTTTCAGTACATGCCAGGTTATATCACATGTACTATTTTAGATGTTCATGTTGCAAGAGAGAAACGGAGTTCATTCGATGTTGTTGGTAGTTCTGGTAACAAGCTTGCAGCAGTACTGCTGTGGTTAAAGTCCATTTTTATCCACATGTGGCTAGTCCACTACCATTCATATGGGTAGTTAGTTATTCGTTGTTATCAGTGATGGGCAAAATGTAGTGAGCGAAGCTACAAGCTATTATTTAAGCTACTTTTAAAGGAGAAATCTGGCGATTTTTCATATAGATCTCCGTTTCTTGAGGTCATGAGTACTGTCAGTACGAAAAAAAAACCAAAAACAATCGGTTTTACCTACCTTACCTCGAGTTGTCTAGCAACAACAGTTAGAGCTTCCAGACAGCTACAGTGCAATGCCCACTGGTTGTTATTGTCATTCTGTTAATTTCTTTTTCATCTATTAATAATTTTGGTATTTTTTTTAGGCTGTTTGAGTTTATCATAAACTGCTCATCTTAAAGTTAATGGTGTCACTGTCGCTTTGGACAAAAGCATTTGCTAAATACTCACCATAAACATCCTTGTTTTGCCTGAAGGTTATGACCGCTGACTGCTTGGTTGTGTACTGTGTGTCTCAGTAACGGACAGGATCCTTGACCGCGACCCCAAGGAGGAGATCCTGAAGGCGTTCAAGCTGTTTGACGACGACGAGTCGGGGAAGATCAGCCTGCGGAACCTGCGGCGCGTAGCCCGAGAGCTGGGCGAGGACATGAGTGACGAGGAGCTCCGCGCCATGATCGACGAGTTCGACACCGACGGCGACGGAGAGAGTGAGTGGGACAGGGCGGGAAGGGGAGTGTGCTGGTCTAGTGGATGAGGGAGAGAGAGAGAAAAGATCGAAATCCCAACAAAATATTAGCATGTTTTACAAAAAGCAGCATCCTTAAAGAAAGAATAATCCCAATCCCAAGAATTGAGCTTTGGAAAAAGTCTAGAAAAAGTTTGGAATTTTCTTTTGGATAAGGGCAAGCATCCTGCTGTATGGGTTGGGCTCACACCTGAGATTTGTGGTGCAACACCCTTACTTCTTAGTACAAGGCCTAATCTCAAAAGATGGTTGTTTTAAACACGTCACATAACCCATATGATAGTGATGCAGTACGACTCCGGGAGATATGGCTAAAAACGCTGATCCCAATATGCTGGGGGAAAATAGTAATATACGATATGATACAAAGTAATAAAACATATAAAATAATATTTATGTTGTATACAAAGTTTACATATTCAGGGATGCAAACGGCGCGCCTTTTGGCGGATGCCGCCTTTTTCACGGCTCTCTGGGGGACTTGTGTGAATCGTGCAGATCCGATGAGTTTTTCTTTTCCTTTTTTTTTTTTTGGGGGGGGGGGGGTTGAAGTGTCTGATTATAATTTCATCAAAGTTAATTCTGTATTAAAATGACTAAATAAACACATAGCCTACCGTTACAGTCCATGAAACATAGGAAGTGTAAGACAACACTAAATCAAAAACCTGCGCACGTAAAACGCAACCCGAAGTGACAAGTGACGAACTGACTTATTTTCAATGACCCCTACCAGAGCTCTACAGTGCACATGCGAGTAAAAATGATGGCGTGCAAGTGCAAAAAAATATATAGGCGCACTGGTGCGAATGACTTCTAACCATGTCAGTGTTTGTCTACAAAATACACCGCAACATCGAGAAACATTACTGGTGCAAACCATAGAATCACGTCGCGAATGCAGCATAAAAACTACACCTCCCATCAACGTTAGCAGTTTCGCGTTGTGACTCGCTAGTAGTCGCTTCTATCAAATCCAAGAGCGCACAGAAAAAGCGGAAAGTTAGACTAGCCAGCCAAGATGCAAAGATTGAAGAAATTTGTGCATCTATCCACCGAATTCATCGGATATAGGAGGAACAGAATAAGATTCTGAGAATGCAGTGAGAGATGGAAAGGTAACCTAACATGCCTTTTAGCCCAGTTGACGTATTGGCTGCAATATGCAAAATATAGCTGTAGCGAACAGGCACAAAAGTAGCCTCCCATAATACTCTCTCCCATTTTATTCAAAGGTAGAACGCTACTGACAACTCCAGGCTTCCACGCATGCTTGTTTGTTTACACCGAATACAAGCTGAAGTGCCTACTGCCCCCATCAATGCAGATATTTCAAATAAAAAATAAAAGGATACAAAATATATACATCCTTGATAGCCTATGTTGGGTTTTGTGGAAGAGAAAATGGACTGTTTTAGTAGTAGTATTAGGCAGTATGCAGTCAGATAGGTCACCATGGGCATATTTGGATTAGCTACAGATGGATTCACAAATAAATAAATTAGCCTACATTTGGCAGGATACTTGATATACAGGCTAAATGCAAATATGGCAATGTATTATATTATTTTACATTAACAAAATGTAGGAAAATAGAACAGACTGAAAATAAAGTAGGCACTGATCTTTAAAATCCTGTTTCCTGTAGCCTAATGTTGTCAGTCATTCTTAATATTTGCAATTGGTGCACTGGCATGATTAACTGTTAGCTGGAGTGTAATGTTAGATTATGTGTAAGTTAAGTACAGAACTGACTGTGCGCCCAAATTTTTGTCTGTGCTCCTACATTTTTTAACTTGGGTGCACAAGTGCTCCTGGAAATTTTTTTTAGTGTAGAGCCCTGACTACCACATAAGGGCGAGAAACTGATGTGTGGGCTTATCCTAACAGACAGACCGCACTACTGTTGATACATTTTAACTGTACATTTTCGTGCAGAAGAACGTTATTTTGGGGCGCATTGAGAAAGGGGGCAGAGTGAAGTGAACTATTTTGCACTCTGTTATGATACTGTCAGGTCTAGGGTAACACTATGGCTAATATATGCAACTTTTCATTTGCAGAATGAGAGAATTTCATGAGAGTGAGGCACTAACAGTTAAGAAAGTGGATGAGGGTTGTAAAACAAAGTGGAACTGGTCTTGGTTACAGCAGGGATGGATTACTGCACGGGCCTACCGGGGCCAGGGGGCCCTGAAGCCCAAGCCTTTGCATGGAATCATTGCCTCAATATCAACAAATCAGGATGTAGGCTATGAATCTGATTGAATTTAGTATTGGCCATCCCCAAAATGCACCAGAATACAGGAAATCACATCAGAAAAATTAAAAATGTTCTGGGGGAGGACCCCCAAACCCCCCCTCCCACATATATGGCAATAAGTGGGGGGCCCTTAATACATCTGGGCCCAGGGGCCCGAAAGTTCATAATCCGCCCATGGGTTACAGGTTGAAACGGAGATTGAGGTCAAGACAGCCGCCAAACACAAATTCAAAATGTCAGACTTTTTTTTAAAAAATTGAAAAAAAGGGACATGCCAAATATTCCAGTGTTGTCTCAGTATTCTTTACTTTTAAGAATTTCCAAGGAACTGGGACAGTGTATTTTCATATAAAGAACATTTTTGTGTGAATAGGGTGAGCCCTGGATGGCAGAGGTGGTGGCAAAATTATATGATATTTCCTGCGGGGGCGTGGGCTTCGATAATCTCACTCCTTTTTGACCATACCTCTGTTTGCATCCCTGTCATATTATACTCTCATGCATTTTAATATTTGTGTTCAATTAAAAATACAAAACTGTTGAACTCACAGCTCTGCAAATAATATACATGGGGCACCTTTTTGCATATTGTCACCTTCCTGAAATAATGGCAGTTTTGTTTTTTGTTTTTTTGCCTAAATCATCATTCAATTTTTGTTTTTTTGTTTTTTCTGGAAAAACTGAAACAATTACTTAAAGGAGAATTCCGGTGTGATATTGACCTAAAGTGTGTTGAAACATGATACCGAGTGTGAACGTAGGGCTGGGCGGTATACCGGTTCACACCGTAAACCGGTGTATATTTTCGTTATGATATGAATTTTTAATATACCGGTGTATTTGATTAGGCTACACAACGTTTGGAACGCTGCGCCGCGCGACAGTGTTTCAGACGGGACTTTTTTCACACGCACGCATGGTGCGACTGCGAGGCAGGCATAGTGAGGGTAAACACAAAACACCTTCAGTTTTTCCCCTGAAGTATGACCCTTAAGGCTTAATTTATCCTTAGGTAAGGGGTTTATTTAAGGGTGTTGCACAGAATACCTTAAATTGTTTCTTTAGTTAAGGAAAAAACTTTATGATACTGCGTTGAAAGGGATTTACCGTCACGAAAATTCTATTGAGATTGTTCAACAGCTGTAACTAGCTGGCTAGTACTGTAGGTGATGTCGTTAGTTAGCAACCCACCGAACACAGTCAAGTTTAATGATCTTATCATTCATCTCACTTTAAGAATATTCGCTGAAATTATCCAGATAGCAAGTAAAGCATGTTATAGACATGAACTGAGCAATTCTAGCTGGCTAGTTAGAAATGATCCTGACTGTCATCAGTGCACCAAAACGAACTTTTTTGT
The DNA here is from genome assembly GCF_046254945.1 of Alosa pseudoharengus. Classification (NCBI taxonomy): domain Eukaryota; kingdom Metazoa; phylum Chordata; class Actinopteri; order Clupeiformes; family Clupeidae; genus Alosa; species Alosa pseudoharengus. The sequence continues at coordinate 17,468,995 of NW_027468609.1, read as the reverse complement.
TAATGTTTTGCCTAGCGAACCGAAGCTCATGGCAGGCTAACAAGACATCTACATCCACATGAAGTTAGTTAGCCTACCACTAACGTCATGCAAACCACACAATAACAATAAGGCATGTTTCTGATAGGCCTATTTGACAGAGTAAGCATATTAGCAGAGAGGTTTTATTTTAAATTGCAAGTTGCACTACTTTTTGTATTGGTTTTATACGTTTTATTGGTTATATAAGATGTTTGTGAAATTTGCACAGTAAAAGTTCTGTATTTTGACTGCAATTGTCTTTGCATTCTGATTAGATTCTTCATTAGAATCATGAGTGGCTCTTTGTAAACAGCATCATTTTCTGGGGCCATGCAAAACATCATTACCACTAGTGTGGCGTTATTCTACATCATGACAGTAAAATAGACCATCCTTAGTCATCCTGCAGCAATTCCTCTCTCAACCTGTAGAAAATGCTGTGAACATCTGATTATGCATGAAAAAAAAAAATACCGTCATATACCGTGAAACCGTAAGAATTTTGAAAAATACCGTGATATACATTTTTGGTCATACCGCCCAGCACTATGTGAACGTATGTCTCATAGCCCATCTCGGCTTGTCCCCTGCACTCCAAAATCTGGCACTAGTTAGCCGATGCTACCAACAGCTTTTTCAATGGTGGTGCTTCGGCATCGGGCTAGCCATGCAAATAAATCACTGTTTTACACCATTTACGAGGCTCAATGTATCTCCACACTTCATTGGTAGACTACCGAAGGCCCTGACATTTAAAATAATTCAGTGGAAATGCATGGATTCCAGTTTCTTCCAGTAGCAGCAACTGGAATCCATGCATTTCCACGGAATTATTTTTGGAATCTGATCCCTTATCATACCTGTTCATTCTTACTCGTCGCTCGACTTATCGTGACTAAATTCAAGATGGCTGCAAACGCTAAACTTCGTGAAGATACTGTCTGTATAAATCGTCTTGTAAGTAAACTACCAGTGCTTTTTGAAAGTTCTCAATGTCTCGTTTTACATGTCAGGGCCTTCAGTAGTCTACCAATGAAGTGTGGAGATACATTGAGCCTCATAAATGGTGTAAAACAGTGATTTATTTGCATGGCTAGCCCGATGCCGAAGCACCACCATTGAAAAAGCTGTTGGTAGCATCAGCTAACTAGCGCCAGATTTTGGAGTGCAGGGGACAAGCCGAGATGGGCTATGAGACATACGTTCACACTCGGTATCATGTTTCAACACACTTTAGGGCAATATCACACCGGAATTCTCCTTTAAGCCATTATTTTAGGAAGGTGACGATATGGCAAATTGTGCACAAAGCAATGTAAACAATCATCACGGAACTATATTGTCAATATTGCAATAAGAAAAAAATCTTACAATATAGAGGAATAATCACGATATAGCACAGGGGTCTCCAACACGGTGCCCGCGGGACGCCTGTGAGGCACCCACAGTGCACCTTCTAAAAATAGCCAAAAAGTCAACCGCAGACGCTCTAAAAACATCCTCAATTGTGAAGTTTCTAATAGATATTTAATTGTAGACCAGAACCCTTTTAAGAATGTATGTAGCCATACATCTGTAACATTAACTTGATATTGGTGATGCCTTACAAATTATAGCTGGGTTAAATTTTAGCCTTTGGCTCTGAATCTGAATCCTTTTCTCAATGGAAACATATCTTTGCGGAAGTTCTGTGGCCATTCCGTGTTTGTCCCATACGGTTCGTGCATGATTGTCCAAGGACTGAAAAACCATTGCTTCAGATCAGGGGCCATTTCTCCTCCGTACTAGTGTAGCAATAGAGCTGCAAATCTTGTGACATGCACGCCATGCAATAGGGCTGTGCATTACCTGGCGAAAAACAAAAACTTTTTTGTCAGATCATGGAGAGATTTCAGAGAGAGATGTATAGAAGAATCAGATGAAGAAATGTCAGGTTTCTGGCAAACAGTTCATATATTTCGGCAAGGTCATATTTTCACATACAAATTAGGTTTCTGGCAAACAATTGCGGTACACTTTTGGCAATGTTGCAGCAAATTTGCAGCAATGTCATATGCAAATTAGGTTTGCCACCAGAAGTTCACTGGAAATTTGCCATTTTTGGCTAAGTGTGGTGGCAAATCACAGGCAAATACATTTGCTACTAGTGGCAAACTTCTCATTGTTGCCAGAACTTTGCTGAAAGTTTGCCTCTAGCTGCCAACATTGGCAAAATTCTGGCAATATTTTCTAGTGAACTCATTTGTTTCTGTTAAGGGTAGACGTAGTCGAGGCGTTGTGAGGTAGATGTTAAAGCACTCAGAGATCTCAAGTAGCAAGATGGGTATTTATTGTTCCCAATTAAGGCCCGATGGGCAAAAATAATTAAGAAAAGGTTTAACAAAAACAAATTAATAATAATAAAAAAATACTTTCAATAAACAAAGCAAACTGACATGATAGTCAAAAACAATAATTCAATATCAAATTTTGTCGACAATAGACTAATTGCAGTCAATAACAGTTTGAGCACTAGACTTACGTCTCTTCACCATTCCTCTTCCCAATAGACTGAATCCCCCATGATAAATAGGCCTGAACATTCCCTTCCAATTGGACCAAACCAATATAATAAAAATCATCAGGGGTGTTTACAGGCCAAAAATATACATAAGCTAAAAACAGCACAAAATAACACGTTCTAACTAACTAGAAAATAAATTAATACATTTAAACTTAATTGCTAATGTTTGGCATAACCAAACAGTACCAAACAGCTAAATAATATTTTATTACATTTTAATTACAACACGGGTGAACTTCCGGTTAATCCAGGAAGTCACAATATGTTTTTAAACAGTGTAAACGTGGCATTCACTCCTTTACAAACAGAAGAAGACGTGACAGTGGACACCGGTAGGACAAACATGTAACGACGTGATAATGACATTCTATGTAATGACTAAAGCTAAATAAACGGAACATTTAAGAAATTACATAGTGTGATTATTTTAACACGTAACGTGATTGAATGGTGAATGTTTTAAACTGTAGGGAATTGTGGTGTTGTGTGTAGTTTTAGCGCATAGCTCGCGGTAGTGTTTGTTTTTAACTATAGGCCTATATATAACAACTACGGAAGCAACGGGGAAAGGTATGATGAATGACATGTTTGACTGATGAATATAGACCAGGGGTATTCAATTAATCTTCAGCGAGGTCCAGTTACGGAAAATTTCCTCAAGCCAAGGTCCGGAGCATCATAATGTTTAACGTGCGTGTTTAGGCTATGTATATGTATGTATGTATAATATTAGGATGGATGGATGGAGCCTAGTTGTAGATAGATAGATAGATAGATAGATAGATAGATAGATACTTTATTGATCCCCAAGGGTAAATTCAAGAAATAGAAGATTGTAGGCCTAGGCCTAATGTTTAATGTGAAATAAAATAAGTAGCCTAAAAGGCAACATTCGAAATGAGGAGAAATAAGGCAAGATAAGAGTAGCCTAATTGGGGAGAAAAACTGAGTAGCCTTGGCTATTTTTAAGATCTTAACGTGAACTTTTGAAAAATTTGAGCTGAGACAAGGATGGATATTCCACAGCTGGTTCCTTGAACCCATTAATCAGCAAGTTTAATTTATTTTTTTTCGTTTTTTTATGTTGACCCTAAATCCTGGAAACCCTATCACGTTGTTGGGCAGTGAATGCATGTAGGCTTAACTAGATTGTGGTGGATCAATCATATTGCCTTCTTAAATCGTAAAATATTCTTTGGTCTCAGTTCACTGTTGAATGGGCCTATCCTACCCTATGCTTGCTCAAAATATATGCTTTGTCTAGTAGAGGTGCTTCAAATTGGCGCAATATATAGAAGAGGTCCAGGGCAATTCCGCGCAAAACTGTCACATCCATATTTAGTTGGCGTTACGGACGTGACAGTTTTGCGTGGTGTTGCCCCCTATATATAAAGCTCTGTTCTCGCTGTCTAGCTTTCTCCTCTTTCAGCAATCGATGATTTGAAAATAACTTACTTATCGTTAACTTAGATAGGCCTATCCATCTGATTGTTTCTCGTCCCGTCTCCTCTCCTCGCTCGTTTCAGGCTATCAGTCTCTTCTCCATAGTAGGCTACTTTACTCACTGACTCGACTTTATCAGAATTCACAGATTTCACTGGCTGAGTAGCAGCAAGCGAAATGATGGTTCCTGAAGCTCCTGAAGTATACATTTAGCGCAGCTTTGAAATCTTACGTGAAAATCTAAATTTGGCTATTATAGTCTGGGTCCGGATAGGATCACGTCACGGTCCGGACTCGGACCGCGGTCCGCCATTTGGTGATGGCTGATATAGACGGTATAAGTGTAAACCGAAAACACAGACTTATTCAACGAACATATACATTCAAGCAGACATACATGCAGTGTTTTAAATGAAGGCAGCGCTATGCTGCCGTGACGGTGGCTAATCGCCCCGTCACAGTTTCCCAGAAATCACCCACAGGCCACAGGTCTGCTGCAAACATTTATTTTTTGTAAGGGTATATAAAGGCTTATAGGCCTACATAATATTGATCATTTAAATGTAAAAATCACATATTATTTACGAGTTACAGTTTACCCTTGCAAAAAGGGGTGAGGGTCTGTTTGTTTCAAATGAGTAGCCCTCCAAAGGTTGGAGACCCCTGATATACCTGATATATTAAAATCAGGGGTCTCCAACGTTTTTGGGAATGAGGGCTACCTGAATATGTAGTCTGATGGGGCACAGGCAGCTCTATGATGCAGGCAGTGCGTTTTCTCATGGAATCCAGTTGGCCTCACTGACATTTAGGTCTTTCATACAGAAGGTGGTGGAGCCAGATTAGAGTGTATGTGATCTGCTGAATCGTCTAGTCACCACTGATTGTAATGGGGAATGGGGTATTCACTGTAAAAAGCATAGCGGGGTTTTCCCATGAACTTGTGCATCTATATTTAGACCTTTTAGGGAGGGTAATGAAAAATGTTGTTTATTTTACGTGTGTGTGTGTGTGTGTTTGACAGTTAACCAGGAGGAGTTTGTCTCCATTATGACTGGAGACTCGTGAGACTGGGCGCCAACTGTCAGCACAGCGGACTGACGGTGCTCGGCGATGTTGCTGTTGCCAGGCAACCAAACTTTTTGAGCCCATTTGTATGAGTCACGCTGCAGCAGTTTGTGTGGTCACTCCACCATCGCCACGGTTACTGTTTCCATCGCTAGGCTAGCCCCTCCCAACAAGAACAACCAAAGGGACCAACACCAACAACCAGAGGTACCTCATGGTAGCGAGTTTAGAAGAGGCTTGTCTTTTACTCTGTCGCAACGCATGCTTTGGCCATATCATCCACAACAAAGCAAAGCAGATAGGACTGACTGACTTGTAAAAGCATGCAGATCCCATTGTATGCACCAAATAATCTGAAAAGCTACGGAAGCATAGCTAAGCTTTAAAATCAAAAACAACTTCTTAGTCTGTGTGTGGTCAGGTCTTAGGGTTTCATTGTAGTTTGTTGAAACAGTTCATTCCTTCTAAAGGAAACACTCATCGTGACCAGGAGCTTTTCATGTTGTTGACGCATTATTGATGTTTGCTTTGTATTTGGGATTACCTGTGTCAACATTCTTTTGGCAAGGGGTCATGCAAGTACTGAGTTCAGAGCTCATGCACTGTGTGATTTGTGGACAGAGTTCTGTAGAATTATTATACTTTTATGTAGAAATTTGGAATTTTTTATATAGACGTTTTGTATGATTTGATTGTCCTATTTTGGTATGAGTTTATTGAATATGATAATAAATACAAGCATCTGTCAATGTATCAATGTTTCAGTCAATTTTTTCAATCATTTTTTGGGGGGGGGAACACGTCCCCAAACTATTTTGGCATTTCACAACTACCGAACAGTTTCCCTGTTAGGGCTTCTTCCTTATGGAGTTGATCACCAAATCTACCACCTCCTGAAAAGTTCTAACAGGCCAATTTACATATTTGAGTGAAGATTCAATGTGAAGAGTGATATTATGCGGAGATTATTATTATTTTTAATAATAATAATAGTACATTTATTTGTTTATAGTGCTTTTCTAGACACTCAAAGACGTTTTACAGTTTTATACATAGGTACAAACAAATAGACAAGGTACATAGACAAGGTTCCATTAACAGAAAGCACAGAGCTGCATGGACAAAGCGGAGGGCTAAAGCTAGAGAGGTGGGCAGTGGACAAAAAGGAAAAGCTCGGAAAGTATTTTAACAGGAAAAAGCAAGTTTGAAGATTCTGATGTTGCATCTACGTCCGGTCAGTTTCATCACAAAGTTAAGCTCACCAGACAAACACATTAGAGGGGCTGGGTAAATAGTCGCTGACTGCAGTGAAGAGTGCAAATACATTAGTCGAAGAACCACTTCCACTGTGTGGACTTAGAATTCTCGTGACCGACCACTAGAGGGAGCTGTAGTATTGGAAACTGTAACTGTGAAACCCCACTCCTGGGGCTAAGAACATGCTGTGTGACATGATTGAGTGAATTTTATGACAAGGGCGGCTGAACTGCTCTAATAGCAGGCTGTAGGGAGATGATAACATGCTCTCAGTGGTGGTGTAATTGGATGATGAACATGGGTAGTGTAATAACTGTATGATGGATGCCCATGAGTTGCATATGGATGTTAAATTTCAAATCACTGCAGATCTTTCGGTCACAGAATTTGCCAAATAGTTAATGTTCTGGTCAAAACCACATTTTGTTGATTATGTCTATGTTTCAAAACACAAAACACTTTATACACAAACTTTATCATAACATAGTGAACCTGATTCATTATAAAACTAGTCTTTTAAAACACTAGCATGTTTTCTTTCCAAGAGGAACATAGTTATTCTCTTCACACTAGGTCTCAAAATACTAACATTTGACTGCATTTAAAAAACCAAATTATGTGTCCATTACATTACATTTAGCAGACACTTCTTGACCAAAGTGACTTACATATGTCAGCTATATTACAAGGGATCACATTGTCCCCAGAGCAACTTGGGGTTAAGTGCCTTGCTCAAGGGCACAATGGTGGAAGCCGGGAATTGAACCGACAACTTTCAGGCTACTGCACGCTAGCCCAGCTCCTTAACCACTACACTACCACCGCCCCAATGTATACAGGAACTAGCATACAATGTACAATAACAAATCCATTGTTTTTACTTTACCCCTCTAGTTTGGGTTGTGCGTCAATTGTGGCATTTTTGGCAGGATTTTGTCTAAAAGTGAATAAATCATCTTCACATGTAGAAACAGAAATAGTGACAGAAATGCTGCAGTAAATCAGCATTTACCAACTGTTAAGAAGCATCTACCAAAACTTAATGTAGTAGCAACATGAAATTGCTTCCAGTGATATCTGATATAAATGGCCTCTGTTTCCAAAAGTCTGAAAATAAAATAGGCTACACAAATTCAGTAAATAAGAGGCACAGAAGACTCAAAAAACAAAACAATGCTAGAGGCTACTGCTCTACATTTCATCTGTGATAACAGCTCTAACTCTTTTTTGAACATTACCATGCAGTCTTACTCCTCTCTTAACTTTCCTTCTCCCTTTTCCTGGTCCGACTCCTGTTTGGCCAGGTCCAACTATTCCTCTGGCTGGTCCTGCTTCTGCTCTCCCTGGTCCTCGTATATTCCTCTCCTTGTTCAGACATTTTTTTTCTCTCTCTTTGCCTCTATGCGGTTTTCTACATTGAACAAAATCGAGAGTTCCTAAAAGTCCCTGTTACAGTACTGTAGATGTCTATGTAATTACAGTAAAACAACTTTAACACCAGGCTACAGTATGTCTCCAACTGAGATTGGAATCAGTTGTGGTTGGTCTATTTTAGATAACTTAAACTAAATCACCCACTTCTCTCAGATCTTTTCATTCAAACATGCTTTTGAATGAAAATATCTGTTCATTCAAATATGCTTATAATCAGTTTCAGTATAACTTTTGAGCAGTTGTTATTGCGTAAGTAGAGGCTTTGTAATAATGTAAGGTTTTGAACATTGGGTTTTCTATTCTGGTATACTGTCTGTAAGCTTTTGAAAACAAGACAAGAAAGATCCATAATTTTGGTATTGGATAAGCTTGTCGCGTAAAAGCCACATGAACTGTGTCAAATGTGTGGTCAATAACAGACAGATTAATTGCATTTACAGTTTTGAAAATATGGTAACACAAAAGTTTGTTACTGTAGTGATCGCACAAAACTCGGTACTAAAAAAGGTAATAAATGAGATATCCATAGCTCAACTGAATCATCAAAAGCGAAACTGATATGTTCCCCTGCAGTTTTGTGCACACAAATTCAGAACACGTGTCTTAAGACAAAATGACCACCATCTGCTTGTTCTGACTTTGAACAGATTCCCTCAGACTAGCTGTATGTGCTGTTCCTCAGTACGTCTTTACAGTTTACAGCTGCTTGTTCTTACTTTGTGCAGATGCGCTTAGACTAGCTGTACTGCTGTCCTATGTCAAGGCCAGTCACAGGGTTGCCATTTTGTGGAGTTCCCTCTCACAACCATCAGTGGACAGGGCATGTTTTATGTGTCTTGCAACAGGCAGCCAGAGCCCCTGACGAGGGCTAATATAAGAGTGGGAGCTAGGCTAAAACTTGGTATGTGGATGACCTTTGACCTGAGCCCTCTGTGGTGGGACTAGCATGCATACCCATGCCAATGAGACATCACGGCACATGTCACATTGTCATAAACTTTATGAAGGGTTGTTTCCAGTTCAGAGAAAAAATATAATGCCACCGTGTAGCTGTAATTGGCCCCGCTTGAATTGTTTATGTTTCATGCTAAGACTAGTTGTTGGCTGTTCTGGCCTCTACGAGAGCTGTCATAACCGTCACAGATACTAGTAACACGACACTGTTTTGTTTGGACTACGGCCGTCGTGAGGAGTGAAGACAGGAATGACGGATACATCTGCCTTGACAAGTTTGTGTGAACTGAAGTAGCTGTTACTGAAACTCCCCAAACTCAGCCGCAGTGTTCTCTCTGTAGCGCTGCTCTGTAGTGCTGCTGTTCCTCAGATCTCTCTCCTAACATCACACAGTCTGGGCGACGGAGACTCTGTGGTAGAGAACTGGCCTGGACAGGAGCTGGTCAAGGATCATTCTTTCCAACTGGTGACAGCAGTGACACGTCCAGGTCTCCAAGCATTGGCTTGGTGTAGGGACACCAAAGGCACTAACGCGCTAACGAGTCTTTCGGAGCTGACGTGAACGGCTGCCAGTGACTCTCGCCTCGTTGGACAGCTACAAGACACGAGTGACCTAAATTACACAGTAGTTTAGTTTGTGTCGACTGAGCGCTGCTTGGGTGGGTTCACCCATCCAATTTATTTACAGCAGGGACACATGCCTTTGCAAAAGGATAAACTGTAATAGATAATCTATCATAGAGAACATAATATATATAAATGCTCTCTATAATCTCTATTAGCTGGATAAGATTTCTCTATAGCCCAACCTTAAAGAATATGAGGTAGTCGTGGCCTGCTGGTTAGGGCTTCGGGCTTGTAACGAAAGGGTTGCTGGTTCGATCCCCGACCAGTAGGAATGGCTGAAGTGCCGTTGAGCAAGGCACCTAACCCCTCACTGCTCCCCAAGCGCCACTGTAGCAAGGCAATTCCTTGTATACGCAAGTATACATGGCGGAGAAACACGATTTAAATTGTACATTTACATGAAATACTTTAAGGCATTAACTCGATGATATGTTTTTGGTTTTACGTTCAGACGCCCAACCTCTTCTGAACTCATCAGTGCAATGTATTCCTCAAGCAAAATAAGTCACTCTCTCATTCCTCAAAGGAATGGAAGGCCCCACTTCAGATAAACTGTCCTTAACTGCTGTGCACTTACTGCTTAATAAGCTGTTATGATGATATTGCTCAACATGAGGTTACACTGTGATGAGTACATATAAAGAATAATATGACGTTTGAGCAAATTGTCTCCTTAGTCTGCAACGCTGACAACCGGGCCTACACACACACACACACACACACACATGCATTATACTAGCTAATCAGAGGGGCATGTGTCTTGAGGACAATGTTGCTGTGTGAGTACACACACACACACACTCTGAATGACTATACTTCTGGAACACATCAGGGATCTTGTGGAGTGTGTCATCATCCCAAAAGGCTGTCAAAACTGACAAATGAAATTTTATTCTCGCCACCAAAGCAGTGCTTTGAAGTGAGCAGAGGACGTCGGGTTGGTGAGGAATCATTCCTCTTAGCCACGCTCCTGCGATGACTCTCCAGGAACACATCGCCAACGTCGGGAAGCGAGGCGGAGGCGGAGGAGGAGGAGGAGGATTTTTAAGGAGTGCGGAACGAGCTTCACAAAGGTTCACAGCCCCTCGGTAGCTGCGGGCTGGAATATAAAAGATGAGTTACAGCCACGTCACCACTTAACTGAGCTGGCTGGGGGTGCTCCGCCTGCCACTGATGCTCTGATTTGAGCGGCGCTGCTCGCAGTCCAGATGGATTACGGAGTTTGCTTTGGTAATTGCATCGAGCGATCACTCAATAAAAAAGCCTCCCCTTTAATTGTGGCCGTTTGAGGCTCCCTCGAGCGCTGTAATTGGGAGCAGAGCTGCGCTTTGGTGACTCTTTAGTGGAAACCACGCAATCACAGGCTCCAGGCAGGACTCTAACCAATCCCCAAACCTCGCTTGGAGTCTGGTGCTAGATAGTGCAGTCTACATAGTAATTTTGCTTGGAAGAGAGTATTTGTTAAAGTCTGGAGATTGCATCTGTTTAAGATGGTATATTTATAGCATATATGATTGTTTGACACACACACACACACACACACAAGCGTCCACACGCACGCACACACACAAATGCAGACATAAAAAGAACTCATAGGCACAAAGCTATTTAAAATGGATCTTCCATGAATTGTTTTTTGTGAGACTTCAGATCACTTCATTCGAATGATTTCTTTTTGGCAGGGTCAGATTCGTTGGAGAGGCCTCTCTCTTTTTAGTTCTCCCTGCCTCTGTTTCTCTCTGATGTGAATCTGTGAGGTTCTCACTCTTCCAACATTGTCCCATGCAGTCTTTGTTGTTGCAGCCCACACTGAGTGAACCCAGAGTGAGCACAGAGGGTGGGAAAGAAGCTTTTTGCTACATAATGTCTTTTTGCTTTTCCTGTAGTACACACACACACACACACACACACACATACTCCCTAACTAGTGTTTGGGGATGTCGTGATGGGGTTATCCATGATTAATGCTCAGAACCTCAATCTGGAACTCACTGGAGGATTTTTTGGCCCCCCACCCCCAATCCTGGCTGTGTGAGAGGCGGGGGAGTGGACTGAGGGGCTCGGGTGGGGCTGAGATACGACAGCAGCGGTGTCGGCGGCAGCAGTGCAGCTGTCCAGGGGCCTGTGGGAAGAGAGGCTCTCGCTGCTCCCTCGCCCGGGCCATTCCCATGCACTCACCCCCAGGCATCTGAGCCTCTGTGATGTCACAGAGGAATGCTCATGTCACCGGCTGCTGCCGTGGAAACGGCTCCGTTTATCTTGCAGGGTTCTAATCTGGAAGGGGAGGAGTCTTAGCACAGTGGAATGAAGGATGTAGCCGGTGGGTTAGGACGTGTGGATGAGACTGACAGGAGGCTTTTCATTCAAGACAGCTTCCTTGGCTTCTGCCACCATGCGTGGAAATCAAAAGATTTGAATATTTATGATGCCGTCTACTTTTATCTTTCTTTCTTTCTTTTCAGCCGTGTGACTCTGAGGAAGCTCCCCAGGAGATTTGCTCTGTTCAGTCAGTCACCACGCCTGTCTGCTTGTACTCAGCTCTAATCAGAGCCCATAATCAGGTCGCTTCTATCAAGCGATCAAAAACACCTACTCACTCATACAACTAACGTTACTTACAGTCTACACTCACTATCTCCAATAATATGACCATATGAATGAGATTAAGTTAATGATATAATTTACGCAACTCTAGAACTGATTACCCTCGTGAAAAGACTGAAATAAAGGAAATTAACCTTTAAAATGAGCAAACATGAAGGAGGCCAAGCAACACAATCACATGCCAGTGCAATAAAGAGGACCTTTAGGAGGATTAAACTGTGAGTCCCACTCTTTGTGGGTTCAGAGGGATTTAGGCTGTTGGAGAAGAAAGACTTTCAGACCAGTGGAGATCAGGGATGAGCTGTGTGGACTTTACATGCAGAACTCCTGAAGGTGAAATCAGACTGTATTCACTGAACTGTCAGTTTGTGGACTGAAAATGACATCTAGTGATCTCTGTAGTCAATTTTTTTAAAACTCTAATAATAAACGTTGTTTATTGTCCCCTTGAAGACATGTCTGAGACCGATGTGTTCCTATTTCAACCATGTGTGCTAAGCTACATATTAAGCTATACATTTTCTAATTTATGGAGAATGGTGAATCTGCCTTAGAAGATGTGCTGCTTAAGTGTTTTGGCCAAGCTGAGGGAGATGTGGTAGGTGTCCCAGTAGTTAGGTGTCCCAGTCCTGCAGAAAAGCCCAGTGTGTCCCAGTCCTGCAGAAAAGCCCAGTGTGTCCCAGTCCTGCAGAAAAGCCCAGTGTGCCCCCACTGCAGAGGTATTTGCACCTGAGCACCTGCTGACAGGACAGGTTCCCAAATATAGATAGATACATCTCTCCTACTTCAGGTGTCTCAGACCTCCAAAACTCATTGCCACTACTACTACTACAACTACTACTGCTCCTACAACTACTACTACTACTACTACTACTACTACTACTACTAACCCTCCTAGTACTACTACTACTAACAATATGTCATATGTGTTTTATGTACAGCGGCTGCCTAGTAGCGGGTATTCTGGCATCTTTCGCCGCCTTGTCTGGCATGCTGTTTGTCCGTGGAGCGCTTTGAGGTGCACTCTGTGCCTGAAAAAATGTGCTATACAAATAAGTACTTACTACTGCTACTACCACTACTACTGCTAATTCTACTACTACTGCTACTACCACTATCACTACTACTACCACTACCACTACTACTGCTAATACTACTACTACTGCTACTACCACTACTACTGCTACTACCACTACCACTACTACTGCTACTACTACTACAACTGCTATTACTACTACTACAACATCTACTACAACTGCTATTACTACTACTGCTACTACCACTACTACTACTACTACTACTACTACCACTGCTACTACTACTACTACTGCTACTACTACTACTACTATTACTACTACTACTGCTACTACTACTATTACTTCAACTGCTATTATTACTACTACATCTACTACAACTGCTATTACTACTACTACTACCACTGGGCAATTCCATGCAAAGGTCATCCTTAACATGGAAAAAAAAAGTTGTGCATACGCAAATAGAACTGTTGTTAAAATCTTCATTTAGGTCTATATTTTATTGTTTGTAACTGATCTGATTGAATTTGATGGAGAATTACACTCTTTTTACATCATAAATATGGTGTGCAACCATACAGAAACAAAATTTTTTCACATGGTAATATTATACATATTTAAAAAGTGGATAAATGGACCCAAGGTTCAAACAAATTGTGTCATTTGACAAATTCCAGATTGACAAGGGAATGGTAGAGTAATGTCTATGCTCAGCTTGCCTTTAAGAGCACAACTCCTTACATTTGTAAGGCTTTTGTTTTTAAGTCAGCAAGTTCCATGGCCATGTCACATCCATAACGTTTTATAGGAAAAGTTTATGCTACACATACAGTTTTGATGCGACAATGTCCATAGTGTCTGTGCAAAGCTGATTTATATCAATGTAAAGTGTGATGACCAAATTGTGCCCCTTTCTTACTTTTAAAACCTTTAATGGTCCGTTATGGATGTGACGTTATGGATGTTACATAATGTGAATTTACAAGACTGGAGACTTTGTTATACCTCAAAGCCGATAAAACGTCTGTTCTAGTGGCATGTCAGTTTCAACGCATTTCCTTAGTGTTTAGGCCTACAATTGACATTTCAAAGATTATTAGGTTGATCAAAACCACAAGGAGGCCTTGCCTAACTATTAGCAAAACAAACATCATATTAAAATACCTCCAGTGATTAGCCTAGCCATAGCCTATTTTCAAGTGGCCTAATAACGAAAATCTGAGCGATTATCTTCCTGTAACTGTCATACTGTTGTTGTACAGTAACTGAATTATCGTGTTAGCTGGTGAAGATGGCTGACTTTGCAGCTGGAGTTAACATAGCAACCTTCTGTTGCAGATCTGTTCAGCCTGCCGCTCACGTCTGCTTAACACAGTTTGATTTTAAATGTGACGCAATATGCCAGCATTTGAAGTGTCAGGTCCTCTGTAGCTAATACCCACAGAGTACCGCATAGCGGTACAAAATAGGACCGCCTCTCAGTCCTGCATATTCTCTTCGCAAAAATAAATCATGCTTGTCAATTTGTCTCCATCTCTTACTCCTGCAA
>NW_027468609.1:17439438-17449438 GCF_046254945.1 Alosa pseudoharengus | reverse complement strand
TGCCTGAAGGGTTCACTTCATCCTCCAGGCGTTCGGAAACGAGTAGCAGACACTTCTCAGTTCAACCCATAGAAATACGGCGAAACTTTCCAAATCAACTGTGGGTCGACACACACACACACACACACACACATACACACATACAGTACACACACACACACACGCACACACTGACACACACTGTATGATCACAAGAAGACTTGTCAGCCATTAAATGCCTAGCTGGCTTTATGTGGAAACTCATTATATGACACAAACAACGCCATAAAATGTGATATGCAATGTTCTCTGCATAATAATAAAAGATTGTCTCCTCCTCCAAAATAATCATCATCATCATGCAAAATTGCTCAGTTGCTCAATTTTGGGCGTAATTATAGCATTTTGTGCATTTTGTGTTATTATTTTGAAGGAACATTGGAAAGACTGGGGACAGAGTGGGAAGACCGTCTCATGTCACCTTTTCTGGGCGGACTGCCATCAGAAGACATTGGCAACATGAGGGGCAGTGGTGGGCACAGTCATCTGGTGTCCCCAGAACCAGCTCAAAATCAACCTGGACTTTGAGTACAAGAGCACATTAGCAACCTGGAGTTTGAGTAGGAGTGTACAAAATTAACCAAGAACCAAGAGTCCAAGGGCTCAGTCAGTCACCGGCCAATGAAGTGGTTTTCTACTCTGAAAACTCCATCTCATCTCTGTATGACTTCGCTCTTTCCCTGTCCTCTGAGTCTTTTCTCTCCCTATTCTCTAGTTCTCTAGTCTATTAGAAAATCTCTCTTTCTCTCTCTCTCTTTCTCTCTCCCTCTCTCTCTCTCTGTCTCTCTGTCTGTCTCTCTGTCTGTCTCTCCCTCCCTGAAGGTCTGTAATTGGATCCCTGAAACGTCACTTCTATCTGGTTTTAGCAAACAAACCCACACTGTTTCCTCTATGACTGCATGTCAAGGAATTATTCAGTCAGGCACGCATGTGCACACACAAACAGACACACACACACACACAAGCACGCTCTCTATCTCTCTCTCTCTCACACACACACACACACACACACATACACACACACAAGCACGCCTACACAAACACACACACACATGCATACACCCATGCACACACACACACACACACACACACACACACACACACACACACACACACACACACGCACGCATACACACGCACGCATACACACGCACACACTCACACACACACTGCATGCACACACACGCATACACACACACACGCACACACTCACACACACACTGCATACACACGTGCTGCTCCATTCCTCTTTAAAACCCTTCAAACTACTCCACTTCACTGACTTTGTTAAGTCACCTCCACATGTATTTGCTGTTTGCATAGACACATAGACACACACACAAACACACACACACACACCATGCCTGTTAAAGATCACTACACTCTGACTGGCAGGGCAGCAGTGGGTTATCTAGTGTAAACACTCGTGGCCTAAAACTCATCGTATACCTGCCACTTCTTATCAGCCAAAACAAACTTTCCCACACAGCCATTATCAACTCATTTGATTGGTTTTAGATAAGCCATCACTTGTTTGGGGGTTAATGTACTGTACAGTCGGTTTGATTATTTGCTTAATGCCTTTCAATGATTTCACACTGGTCTTTATTCAATTTTTTTCAAAATTTTTTTTTTCAATTTAATTGTACTTATAGAGCGCCAAAACATTACACATGTCTGATGGCGCTTTACAGAATGTTAGACAATCGGAGAAAAGAAAAGAAAAGAAAAGAAGAGAAGGCCCATGGGTAACAGGGGCGAGGAAAAACTCCCTAGAATTGGAGATACATATAGGAAGAAACCTCAAGCAGATCCACAACTCAAGGGCCTCACCCATCTGCCTAGGGTCAGTTACAGGACAGTAAAGTCTGTATACATGACAAATGCGTAAGTTTTCTCATAACTCATAACTTATCTCATAACTTATTCATTATTCCTTTTTAACACATCCTTTATTATCCTTTATTCTTTTTTTAACATACCCTCCAGTGGGTTTGTGCACGATCTTTTGATTTAGATTTTTATCAGTCATCTACTATAGTCATGTAACATATAACATACATAATTGGCCCCACATTTTTATTCAGTAGAATAAGGACAATCTTTTAGATTAATCAAACTCAAGGCCATTGAGCGACAGGGCTGTTTGCTGCATGTTTGGAGACAAAAGTCAGGAAGTGGCGCTGATGTCCCTGATGGTGGGGAGGGGAGTGGAGGGGGGCAGGGGTGGGGGCGGGGGTCACAAGGTCAGAGATCGGACCGTGGAGGACACCTGTTAGCCATTAGAGGCCTCCTGCATCCCATCTGACTACACTTACCCCCCTGATCTCCTGATCTCTGGCTGCTGATCCACTCCACTCACACCCACACTCACCCACCACAGACACGGCACGCCACGGCCGGGAAACACAGCCATCGGAGAGACTGGAGGGAATGAATGGATGAGTAAATGAATGAATGAATGGATGGTAGATGGATGGATGGACGAATGGATGAAAGAGTGGATGGATGGATGAATGAATGAATGAATGAATGGATGGATGGATGGATGGATGGATGGATAGATGGATAGATAGATAGATAGATGGTAGGATAAATGAATGGTGGATGGATGGATGGATGGATGGATGGCCCTCCAGTCCTCCTACTCACCCTCCATAGAGGCTGCAGGGAAACTCAGCCTTAAGATGCTGCTCTGTGACTAGAGGTTTGGAGTGAATAAATGAATGAATGATGGATGAATGGATGGATGGATGGATGGATAAATTTGTTCATGATTAAATAAATGAAAGAGAGGGTTTCTGTTATGCATCTTTTCTGACAACACTAAGACCCAGACGGGTCCAACAACAAGATCCAGACGAGTCCAACACCAAGGGGACGAATATAAATGGAGCTCTGGACTTTACACACACAGACACTCACACACACACACACACACACACACACAATCAATTAACAAATATATTTTCCCTCCTGGTTATCCCTTCTGTAGAGGTTCCAGTCTGACCCCCTGACCTGGCCCATGTTGTTGTTCTCCTGCCCGTTGTTATGGCTGACCCAGCCCGACCCACAGGGGCTAATAAGTGCACTTCAAAGTTGAGGAGTTCATTGTTGGCATGCCAGCCAGCACTTGCCGGTAAGTATGCAGGTATGCTTCCAAACAGCTGAGGGCAATATAAACCTCACCCGTGAAGACTGGCATGCCGCACAACGCTCAGTGATCTGTGTGTGTGTGTGTGTGTGTTTTCTTTTGGGCGTCAAAACTGACACACAGCCAAACAGAGTGCAGAGATCCCGGAGTCTGCCCGGAAACACAATAAAATATTTCGGGAAACACATTTTCTCCCCACGGAAAACCAATTATTTCAATAGATAACGACCAAATTGAATGTCCGTTAAAATGTTAAGCTATTTACTGGGTGAATTCACTATATGTCCAAGGATTCCATTGTCTTTCTGGTATTCCGCTCACTTTTTACAGAAATATTTGGGTAACACCTCTATTCTCTTACATTGTTCATGATAGATAGATAGATACTTTATTGATGCCCAGGGGAAATTCAAGATAGGTCATATACCATATATATGAGCAGCGTAGCGCAGTATTTATGACTGTAACAGCACAGTGGTGCTCTGCAGTGTAATATATGTTACGTGACCCATAAATTTACCCCTAACCTTGTGGAGTCAGAACGCCCGATATTGCACTATGTAACATTGTTGATCGGGTAGGATCATGACCCTTGTAGTTATTTTTTTACTAACTGGGGACTGTCTTAGTGCTAAATAGTGTTGTATATTAAAGGGGCTTAGATATCATTTTTTTCATTATGTTGCTCTAAAGAGCTGGCTAAATAGCACTTAAAAGGGCCATTAAACAGAATGGTCAGCGTACCTTTGGCAAATCAGGGCCAAGTCTGCTCTGGGGCGCGTTTCCCAAAACCATAGTTGCTAACTAAGTTAGCAACTTTGTTGGTTGCAAAGCAAATTTCCCATTGACAACCAATTAAGTTGCTAACAGGTTAGCAACTATGGTTTTGGGAAATGCACCCCTGCTTGGACACTGTCCTTAGCTTACCCTAAACTACCCCCAACCTCTCCAACCTTCCTTACCCCCCTGTGTGTGGCATGACCTGACAGGGGGGCAGTTGACTATGCCCAGCACCTGTCCACTTCCCCCACGGCCTGATAGCCTTTATCTGCTGCTGGAGTAGCCTGTGTGGTCTGGGCTAACGAGAGGGGAACACACTGGACGCGACTTGTCTTCGTCCCTTACTGCCCCTCGTCTGTCACCATGGCGGCTGCTCCAACAGCAGAGCCGACACACACACACACACACACACACACACACACACAGACACACACACACAGACACACACACACACACACGCCTCTACACCCTTCAAGATTTCAGAACACCAACGGTGGACATCTGAGAGCTGGTAAGGTTACATGTGATACTTATGCATGCGGGAAGTCAATGACAGACACACACACACACACACACACACACACACACACAAAGAGAAATATACAGAAAACCCACCCACGTACTGTATACACATGAATGGAGATGTGCGTAAATACCACACACATTTCACACACATATACACAAAGATGTGCGCACAAACATAAACACACACACACACACACACACATATGTGCGACAGAGGGATGGTTTTGCAACATTTCTTGTTCCCAGTGTGGTGTGCAAGATCCAGGAAGCAGCTGTTTCTGGGGTCAAACACGTGGAGTGACCAATGAGGCTTGGTTGTTCCCATGCACGCAAATACACAAAAGAACACGTTTATACCACAAATACACAACACACACACACACACACACATTCACACACATATGCACAAACCATTGCCAGTGACTAGTGCTTCCCAGTTGTTCTGATGAATGCTCACACACACACACACATTTGGTCACTGCTTGGTCAGACTGCACTCTCCACAAGTATGAGCTGGACCGCAGCGCATTTCCCAGCCGTTCCTGGACAGGGCCCTGCAGACATGTCAGACGTGACCATATGGACGGGAAATGTATGCGGCCCAGAGCACATAAAGCGCTTGTGTGAGGAATCACTGGAACCGTGCTCAAGAATGCTCTGAACAAGATGGTGAAAAAGATGGTAAAAAAATAAATCTCAGTGTTAAAATCTCAGTTTACTTGTTCCAGAATGAGAACAGCAACAACAACACTACAAATATCAAAAAGAGTACATGATGTTTGCAAAGGTGAAATATGGCCGTTTGTTACCATGTAAATTTGAGTCATGGAGTGCCTTGATGCCATACTGGTTAACACTGCATTTGGATGTAACACTGCATTTTAACACAGGTTGAGGGCTGTACCTGTAACTCTATAGAATGGGACCAAGACATAGTATCAGAACTCAAAACATCTATAGTCAGTTTTACACTATTGAACTCAGAGATTCAGATTCAGCTTCAGATCAACACTTAGTGTAGTTCATTTACACATCCTTTTCATTGTTGTTCAGCATGTAGACTGGAGACAACATGTCGACAGTAGCGACCGGTAGATCAGAGAAGACTGCCCCACCAGTGTTGCCCCGGCGACTGCTTCTGCCCCCGTGAGTGCCACCCAGGCGTCTCTGGGTCTCGCATGATTCCAGTCTCAGGTGACGCGCCGCATCAGGCTGCAGCAGGAGGAGGTCTCTCCGACCACAGTTTGCTTTGGCAGCCCTGCTGATCTGGAGGCCCCCTGGGTCGACATTAAGCTTTTCCATGGCACTGCTGATTTACACAGACACACACACACACACACACACACACACATATATATATATCACCACGAACACCCTCTGGCATAGAAAAACCCTCTCTGGTACACACACACACTCAGAGAGAGGAATGAGGACTCACTAAGACACTCACTAATGTCTTCATAAACATTCTCATTAACATACACACAACAGACACACACATAGGCAAAACTATGAGAGATGCAATAAAATGAGATCCAATGTTATTGTCCTTGTGCAGAGTGTGGGCTCACAGCCAATGATGTGCTCTGCAGATGCTCATCATAGACACACACAGTGACACACACACACACACACACACTCACACACTCCAAAATCTCTTCCAGAGGCCATGTGCTATTGCTGCTCCCACATGTCTTTAGACGCCTCTTCACACACACATTCGTGTGATCGCGTAGAGATCCAACCCCGGCAGAACTGAACTAGACTGGACTAGACTAATGTCAACTAAAATAATCTCAGCTTGGCAGCACCACACGACTACACAACCGATTAAACTGGACTCCACTAGACTGGAATACATTTAGCGAGTCATATTTTGTCCAGTTGATGACTTGTCTATACTAGACCAGACAAGGATAGACTATAAAGTACACTAAGTTAAATCAGTCTGGAATACTGTAAACAAGACTAGAATAGATTCAACAACACCAAAATATTTCAACAACATCGTCAGGACGGTCAGGCCGAGAGGACGTACAGTAGGTCTGGTCTCTCAGGTCATTTTCATGAGGTGTCCAGGTTAATTTTTCCTGTATGAAAAACAGGAAGACGTGGCAGTGCACCCAGGAAGTGTGCGCTGACGAGCCGCGTGTCTTAGTGAAGGAATGCCCGGAGACACGCCGGGAAGCGCAGGAACGTCTGGCAGCTCCGGCAGGGCGGATTACTTTACACCCCATCATGGTTTTCACGGTAACCCGAACCCCCCCGGGCCCCCAGCCGGTCTCAGGCGCATCGTCTGCTGGCCACGGGAGAGCACAAACAGGCCACTTCACACACACACTCACTTGCACACACATACACACACACATTCACATGCATGCACGCACACACACACACACACACATTCACATGCATGTATGCACACACACACACACACACATACAACACACACCCGCGTACACACTCACACAAACACAACTCTTCACAGAAATGGGCCCCTCAACGCGGCCACCAGCTCCCAACAACAGGAGTCACAGAGATGCCTCATTGGCTGTAATCCCTTTTAGCTCATCCCTAGATTGCACTACAGTCCGGATTATTTCACTTAAAGGGATATTCCACCATTTGGGGAAATACACTCGTTTTCCACCTCCCCTTGAGTTAAACAAATGAGTTTTACCTTTCCCCAGTTCATCCAGCCGTTCTCTGAGTCTGACAGTAACACTTTTAGCTCCAGCTCATTGAATCAGATTAGACCGTTATTTTATAGGAGAGATGCTAACGGTCTAATCTGATTCAATGAGCTGGAGTTAAAAGTGCTACTGTCAGACTCAGAGAACGGCTGGATGAACTGGGGAAAGGTAAAACTCAATTGTTTAACTCAAGGGGAGGTGGAAAACAAGTGTATTTCCCTAAATGGTGGAATATCCCTTTAAAGGTGAGGTCAGCGATTGTGCACAGTTTCAAGACCATGAAACATGTTTGGTCACATTCAGCAATCATCTCCTAACGATCCGCTAGCTGCCCATTCCATGAGTACCCTGTAGAAATAGCCGGTCTCTAAGCTCCGAAAACTAGAAACAAACAAAGTGGGGGCAGCCTGCCCCCCCCCCCCCCCCCAAAACAAAAACAAACCCCTGTGTAATGCCCACTACATACTCGCCGCACCCGACCAGTAGCGCGACAATGTGACATCCAAATGACTTAGATCTCTCTGGCGCGCCAGGATTTTGGTCGGGTAGCACACGGTAGCGCACCACTCAATTTTTTTTAGCTGAGCGCGACAAACCGGAAACCGGAAAATGGACTAGTTCGAGGGCAAGCAAGAATTGCAGTGTTTTGTTACAGTCGTGAATTTTTAATAGTTTGCTGGATAAGTTAACAAAGTTACCAGCGAGAGTTGCAACACATGGAATTAAGAGGAAAGAATAGAAATTATTTATTTTCAAACAAAGGATATATACTAAGACAAAATCTCTTTCCACTTTAAGAAATTACACTTCTGCTACAACACCGAGTCATGCCACATGCAGAAGTTTTCTGACGATACTGCAATTGTGGGGTGTATCAGGAACGGGCAGGAGGAGGAGTACAGGAGCCTGGTGGAGGACTTTGTGCAATGGTGCAAACTCAATCATCTTCAACTCAACACTTCAAAGACCAAGGAGATGATGGTGGATTTCCGCAGGTCTAAGCCCACTCTGCTACCAGTCCCCATTGATGGGGTCAATGTGGAGGTGGTAAGCACCTACAAGTATCTGGGTCTCCACCTGGACAATAAACTGGACTGGTCAGCCAACACTGACGCACTCTACAAGAAAGGGCAGAGCAGGCTGTACTTCCTGAGGAGGCTGCGGTCCTTCAATGTGTGCAGCAAGCTCCTCAGGATGTTCTACCAGTCTGTTGTTGCCAGCGTCCTCTTCTATGCAGTGGTATGCTGGGGAGGAAGCACAAAGAAGAAGGATGCTGGGCGACTTGACAGGCTGGTAAGGAAAGCTGGCTCTGTAGTTGGAGCTGAACTGGAGTGCATCACTTCAATATCTGACAAAAGGACCCTGAACAAACTGATCAACATCTTGGACAATGAGTGTCATCCACTCCAGAGCACTATTGTTAAGCAGAAGAGCCTGATCAGCTGGAGACTTCGCTCACTGCCTTGCACAACAGACAGACTGAGGAAGTCATTTGTCCCCAGGGCCATTGAACTGTTCAATGCTTCACTTAAGGGAAGAGGAGAGATAGACTTCTCTGCATAGTCTGTCTGCCTCTTCACCCCCTCCATGTTTGGATACTGTCTGTCCACTAGCCACTTTTTACCACTGTCTTTCTGCCTCACTGTTTGCGTGCTATATTAGCACATTAGCACATATGCATAACCCCTCCCTCCATGCCATAGCCAAACTGTGGCCACACTTATACCTTTTCTTAAAATAGTTATATATATATAGATATATAGATATATAGATATATAGATTCTATTCTTGCACTGTTGCACTGTTGGACTTACTCATCACCATGACCACTATCACCATTGCACTATCACCATGACACTCACTCACACAGAACACCTTACCTTACCTTACTATGCACAGAGAATCACAGGCTCAGTCTCTGCCTCAGTCATTGCAAGCGCCTCTTGATTGATTAATCACCACTATGTGGATACTGTTTTTAGAATTGATTTAGATTAAGTGTTAGTTAGTATAATTTGTATTTTATTTAGTATATTCTTTATCTTCTACTGTCCTTATTGCTTAGTTGTGTTTTTATATTATATACTTTTAATTACTTTTTCTGCTGTTAGTGAATGTGTGTTTGTTGTCTGTATGCTACTGAGACCTTGAATTTCCCCTGGGGATCAATAAAGTATCTATCTATCTATCTATGTATCTATCTACAAACTCAGCCAGCTGCTAGCTAGCTAGCCAGCTAACTAAAATGTTTAAATTATTAAAAATTTCCCTCGGGATGACTAAAGTATCTATCTATATATCCATCTTTCTATCTATCTATCTATCTATCTATCTATCTATCTACCTGCACACACCTTGGAAACTAGATGATAATGATGATGGTAGTTGTGAATAGCAGAAACCAAAGTCTGAAGTACCATCACCGAGGCTAGCTAGTGTTTCTTACTGCAGCTTCTTCTACTGTGTAACAGTGACACCTCTGTTCAGGAGAAGACTGCAAGTAGTGTCACGACCGCCAAGCGTGAGTATAAATAGGTACGGCGCTCCTGTGACGTCACATTGTAGCGCTACCGGTCGGGAGTGGCGAGTATGTTGAGCGCTTAAAGTTTCTATGGGAATGCTAAAACACCTCTGGTGTTTTTCGTTTTGTCCTTGGAACGTTGTTTTGGACAAAAGCGTCTGCTAATAATTTTAAATATAAACATAAACAAACGCGCTTCCTGTACAATCGCTGACTTTATCTTTAATCTGGTGGAATGTACTTTTTCAGCATCAGGCTAGATGAGGCACTCACCACTGTTTGCTAAAG